>NC_047118.1:27101070-27309005 GCF_902500255.1 Thalassophryne amazonica | reverse complement strand
GGACCACGTACTTTGGGCAAACGAATGCATTCGCTTTAGTTGGACCATTTACTAAAATATGTGTCACCAGGATCAGTTAATCAGCCAGTTAATTCAGTATTTGGGTGATTAACGTCAAAAAGCTGCAGGTGAATTAGTATGATTAGTTTGATTAGTTTGATCCAACTACGACTGTGTGACTCTCTGACTGTGTGACTGTGTGACTGCCATGACTGCTGTGACTGTTTTGACTGTGTGACTGCTATGACTGTGTGACTGTGTGACTCTCTGACTGTGTGACTGCCATGACTGCTGTGACTGTGTGACTGCTGTGACTGTGTGACTGCTATGACTGTGTGACTGCTGTGACTGCTATGACTGTGTGACTGCTGTGACTGTTGTGACTGTTGTGACAGCTGTGACTGCTATGACTGTGTGACTGTTGTGACAGCTGTGACTGTGTGACTGCTATGACTGTGTGACTGCTGTGACTGTTGTGACAGCTGTGACTGTGTGACTGCTATGACTGTGTGACTGCTGTGACTGCTGTGACTGTGTGACTGCTATGACTGTGTGACTGCTGTGACTGCTATGACTGTGTGACTGTGTAACTCTCTGACTGTGTGACTGCTGTGACTGTTGTGACAGCTGTGACTGCTATGACTGTGTGACTGTTGTGACAGCTGTGACTGTGTGACTGCTATGACTGTGTGACTGCTGTGACTGTGTGACTGCTGTGACTGCTATGACTGTGTGACTGCTCTGACTGTTATGACTGTGTTACTGCTATGACTGTGTGACTGTGTGACTCTCTGACTGTGTGACTGCTGTGACTGTTATGACTGTGTTACTGCTATGACTGTGTGACTGTGTGACTCTCTGACTGTGTGACTGCTATGACTGTGTTACTGTGTGACTGTGTGACTCTCTGACTGTGTGACTGCTCTGGCCCTTCCTGTGTAACCACACAAACATCATGACACTGACATTCAATGAGCCACGTACTCCAACAGAGGGCAGTACTGACACGTACTTTGGGCAAACGAATGCATTCGCTTTAGTTGGACCGTTTACTAAAATATGTGTCACCAGGATCAGTTAATCAGCCAGTTAATTCAGTATTTGGGTGATTAACTTCAAAAAGCTGCAGGTGAATTAGTATGATTAGTTTGATTAGTTTGATCCAACTTTTATTTTGCAGCCACACAGAACAAATTAATGATAATTTCTGTGATCTTGTGATGTGTCTTATCACCTTTAATGGCTCATTTAAGTTGGATGCTTCTGATTCATTTGATCATATTCATCTTTGTGGGGAATTTTCCACAGACGGAAACAAAATGGAAGGACAGCGTGGGGCTGCGTGCCTCAGAGAACAAATCTATGTACACGGAGAAAAACATCCCCGTCCTCCACGTGGTGCAGAGCGACACACAGGACGCCTCAGGTGTCACAGCTCGATCCAAGTGAGGCAGCCGCTATTTTCTCAGGGACGACCCATCGTTTGTCAACAGGTCGTCCTGAAAACAAGGTGCAGGTAGACTGGTTTCCTCAAGGAGCAAAAAAAGGGCTGCGTCTTCGACCTCCATGGGCGTTCACGCCCTCCGCTTCCTCAAACCGGGACGTGCATTCAGGCATCAAACAGTGAAAATGAACTAAAAACAGCTCGAAGAAATCAAAGCTTTCTTCCTGCCCGGGTTGACTGATGGACAGCACCAAGATGAGACTGACCACAGTGTCCTGGTTCAGCCAGTACAAATGAGCTGTCGGGGGGCCTGGTGGGACATGGAGGGATCGGGTGGATGGAGGAGGGAGGAAGGAAGGAAGGAAGGAAGGAAGGAAGGAAGGAAGGAAGGAAGGAAGGAAGGAAGGAAGGAAGGAAGGAAGGAAGGAAGGAAGGAAGGAAGGAAGGAAGGAAGGCAGTTCTGTGGGTTGGATGATCTGCTGGCAGACTTTGACATTTTGCACACATAATTGAAAGCTTTTGCATTTGCAGTTTAAATATCAGTGCACCAGGCGCTGTTGCATTAGAGTTTTAAATGTGCTTTAAGTCAATTTTTCTGCCACCAGATGCTGCACAAGCTGCAGCTTCTCATGTCCAAAATTCCCCTTTTGACCAGCCCTTCCCAACCTTCTCTCCACCACATCAAGCAGGAACAAACAAAACAAAACGTCTTCAAGGTTTTTTTTTTTTTTTTTTAGATTAAACAACTCTCCGTATGGGAAAAACCACGTTTATCCATTCTAGTCCAGCCATGATCTTTATACTCTAAATGTGGTTTCTTGGAGGACTTTCTGGACATTTGCTGCTGAAGGTGGGAGGGACAATGGTTTCACAGGGTGGAACTCACAGACACACGTGAAAATCTACTTCATTACACATATAACCATTGGCCGTATAACCTTTGTAAGATATAGGGACAGCAAATGCTCAGATAACCACAGAGGTATTGGCTGGAACATTAATGTTTAAGATTTAATTTTGAGTGCAGTTAAAGGGAACAACAGGTGACCTTCTGATTGGTTTAAGAAAAATGCCTGTGACTTATGAAGTGACGACATAAAAGCCAACATTCAGCAGTCAAAGACAGATTTAGAAAATTATCTGAAAGTTGACAGAACACTTGACACTTTACTCAGCTCAAATCAAATGTGTCAGTGAGGATGGAGGCTGCTCTCCTACAGGTGGTGCTGTTCCCCTTCACATTCTTTCACCAGGTTCTGATTGGTGGGTGGAGTAGTTGTTTGACAAAGAAACAGTCCATTTTTAATCATGTTAACCTTCCAAAGCAAACAGGAGTTCAGGGTGTGAACTCCTTCATCTGATCCCAGTACAAACAGAGTCTCAGGGCACTTTGGAAAATGAGCCACAAGAGGATCAGATCAGCCAGAGGATCAATCAATCAATCAATCAATCAATCAATCAATCAATCAATCAATTTTTTTTATATAGCGCCAAATCACAACAAACAGTTGCCCCAAGGCGCTTTATATTGTAAGGCAAGGCCATACAATAATTATGTAAAACCCCAACGGTCAAAACGACCCCCTGTGAGCAAGCACTTGGCTACAGTGGGAAGGAAAAAACTCCCTTTTAACAGGAAGAAACCTCCAGCAGAACCAGGCTCAGGGAGGGGCAGTCTTCTGCTGGGACTGGTTGGGGCTGAGGGAGAGAACCAGGAAAAAGACATGCTGTGGAGGGGAGCAGAGATCGATCACTAATGATTAAATGCAGAGTGGTGCATACAGAGCAAAAAGAGAAAGAAACAGTGCATCATGGGAACCCCCCAGCAGTCTACGTCTATAGCAGCATAACTAAGGGATGGTTCAGGGTCACCTGATCCAGCCCTAACTATAAGCTTTAGCAAAAAGGAAAGTTTTAAGCCTAATCTTAAAAGTAGAGAGGGTGTCTGTCTCCCTGATCTGAATTGGGAGCTGGTTCCACAGGAGAGGAGCCTGAAAGCTGAAGGCTCTGCCTCCCATTCTACTCTTACAAACCCTAGGAACTACAAGTAAGCCTGCAGTCTGAGAGCGAAGCGCTCTATTGGGGTGATATGGTACTACGAGGTCCCTAAGATAAGATGGGACCTGATTATTCAAAACCTTATAAGTAAGAAGAAGAATTTTAAATTCTATTCTAGAATTAACAGGAAGCCAATGAAGAGAGGCCAATATGGGTGAGATATCTGAGACAGGTGGGTTGAATAAAATTCAGGGGGTGGGGGTGGCATTAAAACCATGTTGAGCGTTACACCAAGACTGGAAACAACCTTATTATATAGTAGATTCACTGATATCACTTGAACCTGATCAGATGATGTGTGTGTGTGTGTGTGTGTGTGTCTGTGTTTGTCTGTGTGTGCTGGGGGGTCATGCTCCTGTCCCCTGCCTGTAAAACACTGCACCAGACCCTGAGGTCTGTCCTTGTGGGTGTTGAACCCACACTGAGGTGACACCATGGGTGTCCCCCCCCCAACAAACGTTCCACTCTGGAAACAGGCGCACTCTTGGCTTGGCCGCCACGCTGCCCTGATGATGTATTTCATTTGTAGGAGGCTTTTTGCCAACAGTCCTTCCTAGTTTTTGTAGAAGTTGTGGTGTTTCCTTTCCTGTGAGTCAGCTGTTGCTCGGCTGAAGTGAAACATTTGATCCTCCAATCACAGAGCTGCCAGTCATGTTTTCCATGATTGATATATTTGCCCTCATCAGTGACAACGTATGTGTGCACACCGTCTCAGATGATTGTCTCCGGTTTGTTTAATCAAAGCCTCATCTGTGTTCCATGAACTGAATTACCCAGTTTGGAGTGACGAGGGTTAGTGGATCCTGGATCAGCCAGTGTGTCCTGGATATTTTATGTGGAGTACGATGAACACGGTCCTGACACCTTTTAGTGTTTTGTTCACGTTCCAGCCCCGTGTGCACTGGTTCCTTGTTCTGCCTAACTGGGTCTTGCCTGTCGACAACATGAGAAGGTTCCGCAGTTGAACAAACAATGCCGTGGTTTCATCTTTAAGTCTGGCTTTTTTTTTTTTGGAGACATGCGGTCTGGAGTGCATCATTCCTGCAGGAAAAAAAGGTAAATAAGTTTGCAGGTATATTCTAGAAAGGTAAACAGCTGTAAGGGAAGTTTATAATGTACTTACATAGTTTTTTGTCATCAACTTGTCATATAAAGGTATTTTTTTATTAAATCATTATATAAAGGTCAGTTTTTGTCATCAAATAGTCATATAAAGGTCTTTTTTTTGGTTGTAAAAAGGTTGTGTAATGGTCACAATACGACTTCACTCCATGACGTAGCTGCACCGTAGCTGTGAGACGACACAACTACATCATGATACCTCTCCTCTGTGTAGCATCACGGTGACCAAAACATGACGTTTTGACAGTGTAGAAATGTTTGCTGGGAACACTAGTGATCTAATTTTAATTAGGGGTCGACCGATTATCGGCCTGGCTGATTAGCGGCACCCATATTCAACATTTTTGTGGATGTTGGTTTTGGCCATTCACTGGCCGATACAATATCACAGTTAATCTTTGTGGTGCTAGATATAGTGATTCACTGGTTGCCAAGTTCAGCCATCATGCGCTGTGTTCTGCAGCTTTACTCCAAGCTACAGAACACAGCTGAAAGCAGCTCTCTCTGTCTGAGTCAACGAAAAAACTTCATCAAAATCCTTCATTAAATAATCCACAGTTTCTCCTGTGTCCGTAGCTGCTGTTATATTCAGAAATTAATGGTTTATTTTATTTTACTTTGTGTTTTCAAAAATCTTTGTGTTTTTCAAGAGGAGAAAACACATAGATGGTGTTTGAATCAAGGAGAGGGGAGGGGAAGGGGAAAATAGAGTCCCTTTAGTCAGAGAGTAGCATTAACTCAGAACATGGCGCCATTTTGGATCCAACTGCGCTGAACTACTGAACAAACCTTTCAACATTTATTTTTAATCAGCTAACTACATACAGCAACACATCTGGGTACAGGTGCTATCAAAATAAATATAAAAACAGTTAAGCTGTCACATTTACATGAATTTACAATTTATGATAGTTTACTTAATGAATTTAAAGCCTGATTTAAGCTTCTGTAACTCTGTAACTCCATGTCATGATGTCGATGTGTGTGACAGTTTTGCAGTTCTCTGTTGCTGGATTATGCTTTATTGTGGACGAATTTCTCCCTCAACAAGCTTTTCTTTCAATCATCACCTCCAATTCAAAGGTAAGGTGTACAATTTCATCTTTTTCAGACTCCCTGTTGTAAATTTGCAAACTCTTCTATCAAACGTATGTGATATAATTAGCGTGCACACTGCAAAAACTATTAAGATATGAGAGGAAGGAGTTAAAGTGTAAAAGTGTCAAATCGCAGCCTTTTGTGTCAGATTTAATAGGTGCACGTCAGGCTGCGGGGCCGAGTCTGAACACAGTGTCGGGTTTTTAATCACAGAAATGACTCCGGTCTCACTTTCCTCAAATCGGCGAGTGTCAGAATGCTGAACTTTAATTTGTACCTCTGTTACTGTGCACATCCAGACTGATCTGTCCGGTTACATGCGAGGGGGTTTTTAATGGAAATACATTGTGATTGGACACAACGTTTTATCCGATATGAGCAAAAGTCCGTTAAATGGTAAATATGGTAAATGGACTGCATTTATATAGCACTTTTCCATCTGCATCAGATGCTGAAAGTGCTTTTCAATGATGTCTCACATTCACCCATTCACACAAACACACACCTCAATGTCAGGGTGCTGCCATACAAGGCGCTCACTACATACCGGGAGCAACTTGGGGATTAAAGACCTTGCCCAAGAGCCCTTAGTGATTTTCCGGCCAGGATGCAGTTTGAACTAAGGATCCTCTGGTCTCAAGCCCAATGCTTAACCACTACTAGACCATCACCTCCCACCTCCCTGTTAAACAAAATCCGTTATATACACAGTGTTTGTTACATGGAAAACCATACAAAAGCATCCAGTTTATACAATGATGGTTTAGGCAAGTTTTACTGTACATGGGACTGAACATTAAATGTAAAATTGTTCACGGACTGGTACCCCCCACATGGCCGGCCTGGTTGAGCCCTATGTACCTGCTCGGGCCCTGCGTTCACAGGGTGCCGACCTATCCTAGGGTGAATAAAAAGTCAGCAGGTTACAGAGACCTTTTATCACTGCACGCCAGCTCTATGGAACGATCTGCCTACGCAGATCCAACAGTCAGACTGTGGAGAATTTTAAGGCAAGAATGAAGACACACTTTTTTCCGTTTTATCATTAGTATTTTATACGATTGTGTGTGTCTTCTTTAATTCCTGTAATTCATTTTATTCTGCCTTTTAAATAATGTTTGTGAAGCGCCTTGAGATGACTGTTATGATTTGGTGCTATATAAATTAATAAATTTGAATTTAAATTTGAATTCAATTTACATCATCAATGATGTCGCTTTCATCCCACACGGCTGACTTTATTTTCCCAAATGTTTCTTCTGTTCAGATCTGAAGGGAATCTGTACATCTTGAAGCCCTTGTTGTGTTTATTTGTGCCTCCAAACGCACAACAACCCGGCATTTTCAGCGAATAAATAAATAAAATAGCTGGATTTACATGCAGACACATTAACAGTGAATACTATTTTGGCACTAAGATGGCACCACGAGCCATGTGACCATTTTTTTTCAGCTCGTCATGTTGCTACTCTGTGAATAAAGGGATTCTGGGTGAAGCGTGTGAGAGACAGGACAGGAGAGCAGGGGGTTCACTCATTTTCACATGAAAACAAAAGTTAATAGTTTTTTTATCAAGCTGAGTGGATCCTTGACATTTGATTGGTGGGTTGTATGCCACGTGACATGGATTATTCGTATCATTTGCTGTTGTGTTTCATTGACCATGCAATAGTTCTTTTTTAGTGTGCAATTTTGGTGCTATATGAAATGTGCTATTGCATGCCCCGACCACCACGCATGCTCACACTAGTGGGGGTGACGTTTAGCTAAACATGGCGGAGTTTGTTTTTCTGGTGGACAGTGATTTGAAGGAGCTAATTGATGCTGCTAATTCTTCTAACACAACAAAAAAAAAACGAAGAGCTGTTAGAATGAAAAGCTGGACAAATTTAAGATGTGATTTTTCGCTGGACATAACTACACAAAGTCTTTTTGTTTTTTGGAAATACACAAAGTCAGTGCATGGCATCACAGACTACATCACTGCAATTTTGGACTCCAATTTAAAGTTTGTGTTGTACTGTTAAGCACCAGTGGAACACCTAAATGTAAGTCCCTTTTCTGTTGTTTATAAATTAATAAAATATCAAATGACAAGGATCTATTTTAGCCATCATATGAAACAAATAATGAATGTTTTTTCATTCTTTCAGAAAAAAGTAATGCAAAAGTAATGCAATCCCACTCAAAAATGTTGAAATAAAAAATGTCATGATGACAGAAAAACTCTTCATGACACAACTGGATTAAAGTTAGTGTGTGTGAGACTTTATATTTACACTCGCTGTAGCTTTTGTCCAGTGAGGCAGAACTCTCTATCAGACAATTTAACACCATGACACAGTTTTGAAGAAGGGAGAAAATGTTTTGTCCATCAAACAGTAATGTGTTTTACCCATTCTTTATGACCTACACATAACATAAAATGACATGAAATAACAGAAATATGAAATTTGCTTCATTTTAGTTAAAATGCCTCTAGCTGTGGCTCTTAAGTTATTCTACTTCACATAGACCAATTAATATTCAAGTACCCATTATATGAAGCAAATGGCCCCTTACTTCAGGCACTGAGGTGCTTTTAGCCCAACCACTCTTTTAAAATATGAGTCGCAGATTTCTGGTTTTGTAACAAAGTCCCACCCGCAACATTGTTTTATTTGTTAGAGAAGTTCAGCGTGTCTGTGCTGAAGCCTGCTGTCCCACAGACTGACATAGGAGAAGGCAGCAGTGTTCAGACCGGAGCCGTGTCAGCTGTATTTATTTATTTGTTCATTTGATCAGCTTCATAATGTTAGTTATAGTTTCTTGCAGTTTTTGAGTGAAGGTCATGTTGAAAGGTTCTGTAAATTAAAGATATGCTGCAAAACATTTAAAGAGAATCTTGTGTTAAGAGTGTGTTATACTAAACTTTGACACTTTTTTACAATTTTCACTGCAAGCAAATATCGGCCTCAAATATTGGTATTGGCCCCAAACCTTGCTGATAATTAGTATCGGCCCTTAAAAATCTATATTGAACAAGTTCCTTGCGGATTAATAAAGGTCTTCTTATTCTTATATCAGTCAACCCCTAATTTTAACCCTGTTTGCTGACACAGAGTTTCCAGGGATTAGAGCTGATAAAACCTGGGTCTTGCTGGGATGCTGGGTTTAAAGTAGTTTTAGGACGTTGAGGTGCAGCTCAATCACTGTCCAGTTAAAGCCACCAGAACTAAGATGCTCTAACAACCTGAGTTTTTTTCTATGCTGTGGATTAAACAGAAACAATTTGTGCTAAATGAGGCCTCTCAAAAAGCCTCATTACCTACCAAACAAATGTCAATAAAACAGCCGCTCAGCAGCAGATATTTATCCACGTGCGAACAAATCACACCTGATTTATCAAAACCTCGCCGTCCTCCTCTGTACAGTCAGGTGACCCTGAGATAATAACTAGTCTGCTTTGCATATTGACAGCTTTTTGCAAACAGCGCCGGGGAAAAATGCTACTGCAGCATAAAGACTGTTTTAAACTCTTCACCATCAAACCATTTAAAAAACAGTCACACCTCGTTTTATTCAGCTGCACATCACTGATGTGAAAATTCTCAGTCAGTTTTTACTGTGAAACATTTATGACTTTGTTGCTTTCAACAAAAAGGTTTGCACAAACAAGTTATTTCCTACTTCACATCAGGTGTGCATGACTCCAAACGGTGTCACACTCACAGACGCCACGATGAAGGTGGAGAAAGGTTGGTTTGGCCACATTTGTTTTGCATTGATTCTGAATCAACTTACAAAATCACTACCCAATTAGAGAGAGATAACAGACTCTGCCAGCAGTATCGATTGTTGTGCCCTTCATTCTTGAACCATGTGGTGAAATAAGACGAGCAGCATCACATGGTACAAAAAAGTAGAACAAAGACAAAATGTTGGACAAAGAACTGAAGTTTGTGTCAAACGTCCAGCTGCAACATGCACAATATTACAACAATAAATACATTTACATCATATACTTGTAGATACCAGCTGGCAGAGAGGAATTTCTTCAAAAGAAGACATGGATATTCAGTGACAGTTTGCCAGAAGGCACATGGGAGGATCTAGCTGAGATTTGTTCTTTTTTTACTGGTATTAATATCCTTCACATTTCCACCATGAAACTGTGACTGATGATGCAACAGACATCAGGCTTCTCCAATCACATCCATAGAAACCCATGACTCCTACAGAGTTGTCATAGGTGTTGGTGGCTTCCCTCACTTATCTCCTTCTTGTAGGTTTTGAGACCTGCCTCGTCCAGACAGATTTGCGGTGTCGTACTGTTTGTATTTCCAAAAGATGGACATGAAACAAGTGAAAGACTCGGTGACTTGGAAATGTCCACATATTGATCCTTGGAATTGTTTTTAATGTCTCATCAATATTATTTACTAATAAATTATAGTTTAGTCTGTTTTGGACCAACACTGTGAATTTTATATGTGTCATTAATTTGAGTAAACAAACGAACAAGAACAATGAAATGTCAAATTGCATGAATTCAGTTATAACAAGAGCAATCACAGATTTCTGACGTCCGCAGAGGGTTGACGAGGACTCAGAACAACAGATATGTGATTCATATTGTGACCCAGACTTTACCTGGATCTGGATTCCATAACACAGTGCAATAACTGCATATTGATCCAGAACTTTCCGACCAATCAAGATGTTTGGCAATCTGATATTTAATTCACAAGCTGAAACAAAATCATGTCTTCTTGATCTTGGTTTGACATCATGATGTCATATCTTTCTGCTGCAGAACCCGTTGATCCGGATCACTGCCAACATCCAACACTAACAGTTTTCCTTTGCACAACAGCCACATCTGATTTTGTCAAGATCCATCAAGCAGATTTAAGATGATCCTCAAAATGGAGAAAATTTAAGAAGTGATCCAGAATTGGGATCTTGATCCCATTCCACTCTAAAATTTAATGTCATCTGCCCTAATATCTATCTGTGGTGAATTTTGTCTAAATCTGTACAGTAGTTTTAACAGACAGACAGACCGACAGACAAATAAATGCCGGTGATTTTATTACGTCCTTGGCAGACGTAATAACTACATGAATATTTTTCACTATTTGGTCTCACAGTGTGAATTTCCACATTAAATCATTTGGAACCTGATTAAGAATTAAAAATTGTGTGTCTTTAGAAATATTCAAACAAAGTGCATCATTTAATTTTTTTTTCATAAATCACAGGCTATAAAGTTAATTGTCGTACTCTGAGGAAAAGCCAGTATCAAGAGCTTGTTATCGGGAACAATTATTTCACTACAGTTTAGATGGATAAATACAGGAATGTGATATATGGGCATAAAAATTAGTGCATATTTCACCAGCATAATGCAAATTAATATGTTGTCATCAATACAAGACTTTAAAACAATTTTAGAGAGAAACGTTTGGGAAAGATAAGCATAATTAAAATGGTTTTTGCACCTCAGTTTAATTATGTATCAGTGGTGGTGCCAGTCAGCATTCTGCCAGGAATTAAACGGTTTAAAAAGCTAATTAGAGAGTTTCTGTGGAATGGAAGGAAGCCCAGAATAAAGTTATGTAAATTATACACATAGAGGAATTCAGTGGGTTCACTTTACAGAATGAAGAAGTGTGTGGAATATCGTGTGAAAGCAGAAAGTTGGCCAAACTCTGGAATAATAAAAATAATAATCAACTGCTATGAGCACAGACTGAAAAATTGGTTTGCTGCCCCCTTTGGGCAGACAGAGGTATTGTCAGAATCCAGAGGGGTGGATAAGAACTCGTAAGATGTTAGATTTCTTGAAACAAAAGTATTTTGAGTTGTAAAACACATCTATTTGAAAAGAAAAGAAAAACTCTATCCTGTAGTAGTCATGGCTGGATAAACATATCAGGAAAGTCAGTGACGTGAATATGGATAAGTTGATACTTAGGCATCTTTTCAGTAGCATAATTATGATTAATGATAAAACAAATCCTGGCTTTATCTACAAATTAAGAGCTGCATTAAGAGTTTGGAGGTTGTTCTTGTAAAAAACCAACCAAACATACAAAAAAACAAAAAACAAACAAACTAGTAAACTATTTTAACTGAATAATAAGTTCACAATCAGCTTCAGGTTTTTTTTTTTATTATTCTTTATAAACTAATAGCAAATCATCTGTATGGTAATTGTGAAGGTTTAAAAACATCTGGGAAAGAGATTTTGACTCAAACATAAAAGAAGATATATAGATAAATGTCATGGCTGCTGCAGGTCGACCTCTTATTAGAGATGTACTTCATTAATTTACACACTACAGAAGTAATTACTGCTGGAGGTGGAACAGAAGCAGAGATTTCTTTTACTCCGGGGTCATGCTTTTGGTTCTCCCTTATGGAAAAAAAGAAGTCAGACGTGTTGGATTTGCAGAAACCGTGACCACAATCTACCCAGTGTGAATTATTATGAACTGGAATGAAATCCTTCTTCTGTCTCCAGTCTCCAAACAACAAACTGGACTTGCATTTGCAGGATTTATTGGTGCTTCAAAGATTCATCTTCACTGTAAGAATCAAAACCTGTTTTTAATGATGAACTTTGCCTCTTTTGAATCATTAATTGCGAGGACAAAAAAATGACCAATAAAGGTTTCATAAAGTCTGGTACATTTTGATAATTCAAGGATTCTTTATTGTCGCATCATATATGCTTCTACAAGACATGATACAAAATTAGATTTCAGAAGGTCCCAGGGGTTAAATAAACTAAAACTAGACTAGGGAATATAAATAAATAACAGCAAGAATAAAATAAAATAAAATGCAACAGTAAAGAGCAGCATGACAGAATTATTGTGCAAAATAATACAGATGTGCAAATCATGTTGTATACAGGTGTGCAGAAATCCAGTTATTGTGCAAAATACTTGTGTGCAAAAGGCCAAGGTGTTGTGCAACCAAGGTATTAACAGGTGTTGACCCGTCTGAGGGAGTGTAGTTAATGTGCAGGAAGCAACAGAGCTGTAGAGCTCCACCAGAACTCAATAGCCTCTGGGAATAAGCTTCTTCTCAGTCTGGTGGATCTGCACCTGATGCTCCACAGCCTCCTGCCTGAAGGGAAAGGAGCAAACATCATGCCTGCCGAGTGGGTAGGGGTCTATTTTGATGCTGGAGGCCCTTTTCCTGCGTCTCTTTATGTAAATGTTCATGATTGTGGGGTGGCTGCCTGCCACAATCCTCTGTGCGGCAGCATTCACAAACCTCTGCAGAGTGTTCTTGTCCTCTGCAGACCAGTGGCCGTACAGCACAGTGATGCAGGTGCACATAACACTCTCCACCGCCCACCTGTAGAAGGCCCCAGAACAGAACTGTCAAGTCCAGTGCGACTCAGCCTCCTGAGGAAGTCCAGGCGCTGGTGTGCCTTCTTGACCAGGGCTGAGGTGTTGTCGCTCCAGGTGGTCCTTGGTGATTTTCACACCCAGATATCAGGTGTTGACTGCTTCCACAGCTGCTCAGGAGGAACCACCCCTGCAGGCAGAGGAGAGGCCATGACTAATTGCAGTCACCTGGGGCTCATTATTAAAGAAGGGCTCCAGCAACATTCTCTCTCTGCTACACTCATCACTGAAAAAGCTTCACGTGTTCTATCCAAATCTGACCAACCTCTTGAATCTGCAGTTCCTTCAAACAGACTGAAATAAGTATCAACATCTGACTAAGGTTGAGCCGGATACTCCTTTCAGACGAGTCTCCAGTATGCATAAAGCATTTTTGATGAGTACGAGCATGATACAAGTAAAACTTGTCAATATCCATGCCCATGCTGAAGGAAAATGCTCATTGGGTAACTGAATGTCTTCATGCTCTTTGATTGGCCAGTCACACACAGTGCCCGCCTCTCCCTACACTGGCACACACAGACACTGACTGATCTCTCTGTGCTTGGCTTGATGGGGTTCACCTCGGCCTCGGTGAACCCCATCCTGACCAGGTCCGCATAATCATGGCTACACCAAAATCAAAAGTCTATAACTGTTTTATGGTAAACAAGAAAATTGGGAGTTTGTCAAACATACTAAAACTGAAAAATCAATCTCAAGTTTCAACTCTTTATTATTCCTGTCATACTGCACCAACTGACATCGATCGACTATAGATGCCTGTCAAGTCCGTGATGAAGAGTCACGGGCTTGTTTTCTTATAAAGTTCGCCATTCGCCTGTCTAGCTTCCATGTGAAATTGACTGAGTACTCCGTCAAGCATCCGTCTGTCATAAGTTTCAACGTTGGGCGCATGTCCCTTTTCAGTGACGTACTTGTGAAACAGGTTGGCTGCTGACTGTGTATTTCTGCGGGTGTTCTTCACATCTTTTTCATGTAAAATTTGTTTTAAATCAGCGTCACTAACAGACGCAAACCTGTCTTCTGCCATCTTGTCAACAAACTGACAGCCAAAGTAGGCGTTGTATCGTGTTATCTGATTGGTCATTATCAATAGAAGGTGTCGCTCGATTAGCTAGCGCTATGCTGCACACGAGGTGTACTCGTTTCACATGCGCGGTCTACTCAGCTCCATCAGCAGTCAACTTGGCATGTGGTACAGCTCAGAACGTGGCGAATGGGCCAATCAGAAGTTGGCAAAATTCCAAACCATATAATAATAGCTCACATTGATCTCTTGTCTTCAGTTTGCCTCTATTGTGGTTTGTATGATATTTAAAATTACTTGGTGAACTTGTTTCGTAACATACGCGGTGCATTTGGCAAGACAGAGTTGAAAATGGCACGTGTTGTGTCAGTCACTGCCTCCACTCCAGTCAGGTTTTTTTTTAACCCTTTGTTTGCTCCTAGTTTGGCTGGTGATACAAAGTCAGTTGGAAAACTTTGCTCGTACTGAACGCGGTGCTTTTGAGAAGAATACAGTGATGTTATCAGGGCCTGCAGCTTTGTGGATGTTGATCCTCTGGAGGGTCTTCCTCACTGCTGCTGTGATCACACTGAGGGGGACTTTGCTTGGTGGTGTGGTCAGTCTGGAGCTGACGGGGGCACTTGCGTCCTCAAAGTGGGTGTAGAAGCTGTTCAGTGCATCTGGCAGCAAAGGGTCCAAGGAGCTCTGTGCATTCCTGGTGTTGTAATTCATGATGCACTTGATACCCTGCACAGGCTGTGTGGGTCGCTGGAAGAGATGTGATCCTGGATCTTCTCAGCATGCCTGCGTGGAGCTCTCTTCTGGCTGCTCTGAGTGCCGATATATCACCAGACTTGAACGCTGTGTCTCTGGCTATCAGGCGAGCCTTGACCTCAGTGTAGATGGTCATGGTCTTTGTCGTGGTAACATCATCAACACACTTGGAGATGAATCAGAGAACAGCAGATGTAGATTCCCCTCAGTCCTCATCTGTAGAAGCCTCTCTGACAACCTGCCAGTCCGCACACTGAAAATAGTCTGGCGGTATGAGGGCAGCGTCACTGCACCACGTGGTGACGGTTATCTGTGTTGGTCTTTTTTGTTTCAGCAGAGGCCGGTAGGCAGGAACCACCTAGTGATGGTGGGTGGAGGAGGTAGCATTTATGGTTAACAGCTGCAGTCAACAGAGAGGTAAGTTGGAACTGTCTTTAAATAATGTGTATGTTTCCTATTGTTATGAATTAATGATTGAAATGTGAACCAGCTGGTTCCTCTTAGAGACACAGCTGATCCTGATCAGACAAATCTGAAAGAAAGCTTGAAAACAGAGTCTTTCTGCTAGAATGTATGCTATGCTACATTCCTTAGATTTTCTTTGATGTGTTTGCAAACACAGCTCTGGAAGTACAGTAACTGTGTAGAATTCCATCCCTGGTTTTAGTTTTCTCATTTCAAAGTTAAATCCACCGGCCACAAGGTGCACTGACCAAAAACCCATGAACAAGGAGAAAAAGAAAACCCAGTCCATCAACAAACCCTGGAGAACGTGAAGCTGTGCTGATTGAAGAGAGTCCGCTGCTTTTAAAAGTGCTTCCTTTAGTTCTGTATGATTCCTGAAAAGCAATAAAGCTCTAATGATGTCAGAGCTGAAACCGAGTCAAGACTCTTTCACAGAGGCTCCAAACCATGTGAAGTAATATAACTTATGAGTCGGCTTTACAGGAGAGACCCCGACATCTAATTACAGGTATCAAGAGAACCTGCTTTCCTAACCATGGGAAATAAGAGCAATCTATTCAGGGTCAAGTGGATAAAGTACAGTATAACCACGCGGCTAACCCTGCTCAGACACTCTGTGAGCGAGACTTCAGGATCAAACTCCAACTGTGCGATTGAGGCCTTGTGACAGTCTTGTTTAGAGGAATATGACACATATCAGGGAGACGCACCACAATGGGCCCAACGGGCGGCGAGCGGCACGGCCACTGGGCTCACAGTGGAAGAGAAGCTAATAGCATATGTGCTAATCGGACAACAACAAATTAGTTTCCCATCAAGAGTAAAGTAAAAAAAAGGTATTTGGATATTGACCATTTTTGTCATTTAGCCCCCAAAATGAAGAGTCTTTAGTGTTAATCTGCAGCATTAATTCATGGGATTAGAAAAATAAATCCCATTAACCATTTAGGAATTGCAGCCATTTTTATACACAGTCTTTTCATTGTCAGAAGAAAGAAGCCCTGAGGTCCAATTCTGTAGGCTGAAGGCTTCCCCTGGTTGGGACACCAGTCCATCACGAATCACTTCCCCAGCAAAGACCAGCTCCCATTTACTGATGGGTGGACTGGGACAAGGCATTACTGGGACTCGAACCCAGGCCTACATATGGGTAGTAAAACGATTCATCCCACTGAGCATCCTGCTCCACCTCCACCTTCTGAGCTCGTAAATTATGTCCAAATTAAACAAAAGGACTTGGAGGAATTAAAGACTAGTTTTTACTGCAAATCATCACTTTTCCTGCCACAAGTCAGAGGATGGACACACGAACATTTGGACTTAATTTCCATCAATTATGAACTGTGGGGCGCTTACAGTGAATCTACCTGGAGGAGACAGTCATCAAACAAGTCCCCAGTGACCACGCTGAAGGACATCTCTGACTGTGATTGGAGAAACTGCTGTGCTTCATGCAATTTTTGTCCATTATGCAGCGACACTAACTGGAACAGAGAAAAGTCAGATCAGGTCTGTGAGCATGCACTGGTGCCACATTCACCACACTGTACAACCGCCTTGGGTCCTGGATGATAATCACCCAGTATGGTATAACAGAGAAAGATTTTATTTTAAAGAAGATATGCCAATAAGCCGCAGTTTGGCGGGGGACATGGGCGTCTCCGTCACTGATTTGATCGATTTTCATGTATGAAAATTCCTCTTCTGTGACTGGCTGTCACAGCTTTATGCTGTCAGACCATAGAGTGGACAATGGCCACCAAAGCACCCTGAGGTGAAGCAGTCAACCAGAAAGGCCAGGATTTTCTCTTGTTGTTTTCTCTTATGTCCTTTAAAGTTTGTATCACTAGTAAATATCACATGAGCTGACTATTCAAAATAAATACAAAATTGTGAAAATATCGATGTGTTGGCTTTTAATTTTTGGTGCCATATGTCCTAAGAAATTAAGTCACAAACATGGGGAAGTTAGCCTGCTTTCACCTGCCGCTAATAAACGCCCAGAAACGTCAAAGTGTGAAGAATGTGGACTTTGATGACATCCTGCACAGTAACGGCCCCTTGAGGCTCTCTGTTGAACTGAAGGGGAAAAACTGATTTTTTTTTACAGTGTGAAATCAGTGTTTTTGTGGACTTTGACAGTGAATATGTCAAAATGGTTCAAATCTGTGTTTTACGAAGAAGCAGTAAAATGACTAGTGTTGCTTATTAGGTGGACTGATTTTCCAAATAATATTTTAAGGAGGAAAGTGAGAGGCTTTTTTTTAAACAGTGCGTCTGGGACAGACTGCAGATGTTAACACTATGTTAAAGACTGGCCAGCAGATGTCGCCATATTTAATTGTATCAAAGAATTTGATTGAACCATTTTAACACTTTTTTTTTGCTTCATATTGATTCAGTGGTTCAAAACACTGGTTTCTCCGTCACTAATAATTAGCAATAAAATGCATCAGTGAGCACTAATTTGTAGCACGTGCACGGACAGATTACAGTCATGAATACTTACTAACCAGGACATTAAATAACATGTGACATGTCCTTTTAAATTACCTAGCCCCTACATATTGCACGTCAGAAAACGTCTGCACCTACGCCTGTAGCCTTCTGTCTCAACACACAATTAGACAGATTAGGCACCGTCTGTAGTGACAAGGGACACAATTTTATTAGACAATTGGGCTCCACAGTCTTGTTTATTAAAAGATAGTGTTGATTGGAGTGAGCGATGCCCTTCAATGGTTTTCATTTATCTTTCATCACATGGACTGTGCAGCTCATAATATCGCTGTTGTCTCCAGTGGGATATTGAACTGTGTCCATCACAAACAATGTGTCAAATGCACACATCAGTGAGGTACATTATCTTTTAGAATGCATGGCTGCACATTATATATACTGATTTTGCAGGTGACTGGACATGTGCAGGTGAGGTGGGTTTATGGGTGTGGTCAACACACTGATATAAGCACTCACTGTACAGCCAGAAGACAGCACTCGACTTTCAATGAGGGCTTTACTGGTCGAAGGCAGAAATGCCTTCTGGTGACAGATGATATCAACGCTCCAATTTTGTGACTGACCACATCTCATTTCAACATATAGTATTTTACTTGTAATACTTGTCCGCAAGCGTGGAAACAGGCTAAAATTATTCCGCTTACCGAAAAATAAGATTCCGTTCTCGAATTTAAATAGTCAACCCATAAGTATTCTACCTGTATTAGGAAAAATGATGGAATCTGTTGAATATGAGCAAGTTAGTAACTATTTTTCCTCGAATAGCTTAATCTCGGATTTCCAGCATGCGTATAGAAAGAGTCACTCCACTGCCACAGTGTTGACTCAGATGTCCGATGATTGGCTCAGAGAGGTTGAAAAGAAGAATATAGTCAGTACTGTGTTTCTCAAGCTCTCTGCTGATTTTGATATCATTGATCATGATTTGTTATTGGAAAAACGTGGTTTTGAGCCATCAGCTCTTACTTGGTTTTATAGTTATCTATCTAAAAGAACACAGACAGTGTTTTTAATGGCAGCTTCTCTGGCACCAAGAGCACAAGGGAGTTTCCTCGGTCCATTATTATTTACAATTTTCACAAATGATTTACCATATATTTTAGATAAAGCTAGTATAGTGATGTATGCAGATGATTCAACCATTTATACATCAGCACACTCACACACTGATTTAGAAACTATTTTAAATATGGAACTGCACAATGTATTTGACTGGGTTATGTCTAATAAGTTAGTGTTAAATACAGTAAAGACTAACTGCATGATTATTGGCTCTAGTCGTGTTATTATGAAAAACCACGTATTAAACATTAAAATTAATAATATGATAATAAATCAAGTACATGAGACTAAGCTGGTGGGTGTAATGTAGACTCAAAATTATCATGGAAAGAACATATAAATAATATTTTTGTAAAAATGGGCAGGGGTATATTGATTATGAGAAGACATGCAAGGTTTTTAAGTTGTACTGCAATAAATTATGCTATTAAAGCATTAGTATATCTGGACTATTGCCCACAGTTTGGTCAAATGCTACTGGAGAAATGATAAATAAATTACAGATTATTCAAAATAGGGCTGCTCGTATAGCACTTAAGTGCAGTTACAGGACTAACATCATTACAATACATAAAAATTTTAACTGGCTGTTAGTTAAAGACAGACTTTTATATTCAGATTATTTTTACCAGAAAGATTACTGTTACTAAGTTACCTTGTATTTTGTTAAGGAATTTTTCTTTCAGTTCAGAAAATCATAGATACATAACCAGACATGCTGTGGTGGGAAACGTTATGCTACCTGTAGCTAGAACTAATGCCATAAAGCAGTGGTGTCCAAAGTATTCCAGAAAGGGCCGAGAGGGTGCAGGTTTTCTTTGCAGCCACTGACTCAGCAGGCGATTTCACTAATTAACATCACTTTGAGCAGGTGGGATGAGTTCATCAGTGAAAACCTGCTGGAGTCAGTGGCTGCAAAGAAAACCTCTCAGCCCTTTCTGGAATACTTTGGACACCACTGCCATAAAGAACACTGTCATATTTAGGGGTATGAAGGAATGGAATTTATTATTGAATTGCATTAAACTCACTTAAAATTAATGTTTTTTAAAGGAACTTCTAAAGCTGCATCTGTTGACATAATGGGTAATTTGGGTTTAACTTTTAATCATATATAGATACATCTTTTGTGTATATAGACTGACCTGGTGTAATTAATTTGATTGGAATTTGATTGATTGTTTTGTTTTATTTTTTATTTATTTATTTTTCTTTTTATTTTTTATATATATTTTTGAATGCATTTTTTATTTGTGTATATTGTGTTTCTAGATTTGTGTGGACCCCAGGAAGAGTAGGTGCAGCTCTGCTGCAGCTAATGGGGATCCAAATAGTATGGTATAGTATAGTATAGTATAAGTGTTTGTATAGTAGAGTACACATCGCAGTATAGTATAGTATAAGTGTTTGTATGGTATACCATAGCATAGTATAGCACAGTGTTAGTGTTCGTATAGTACAGTATACACTGTAGTATAGTATAGCATAGCATAGTATGGTATAGTATAAGTGTTCGTATAGTATACCATAGCATAGTATAGCACAGTGTTAGTGTTCGTATAGTACAGTACACACTGCATTATAGTATAGTATAGTAAAGTACAGTACACACCGCGGTATAGTATAGTATAAGTGTTTGTATGGTATACCATAGCATAGTATAGCACAGTGTTAGTGTTCGTATAGTACAGTATACACTGTAGTATAGTATAGCATAGCATAGTATGGTATAGTATAAGTGTTCGTATAGTATACCATAGCATAGTATAGCACAGTGTTAGTGTTCGTATAGTACAGTACACACTGCATTATAGTATAGTATAGTAAAGTACAGTACACACCGCGGTATAGTATAGTATAAGTGTTCGTATAGTATACCATAGCATAGTATAGCACAGTGTTAGTGTTAGTATAGTACAGTACACACTGCAGTATAGTATAGTATAAGTGTTTGTATGGTATACCATAGCATAGTATAGTACAGTGCTAGTGTTCGTATAGTACAGTATACACTGTAGTATAGTATAGTATAGCATAGTAAAGTACAGTACACACTGCAGTATGGTATAGTATAAGTGTTCGTATAGTATACCATAGCATAGTGTTAGTATTTGTATAGTACACTACACACTGCAGTATAGTATAGTATAGTACAGTACACACTGCAGTATAGTATAGTATAGTACAGCATTGTACAGTATAGTATAGTATCAATTCAATCAATTTTTTTTTTTATATAGCGCCAAATCACAACAAACAGTTGCCCCAAGGCGCTTTATATTGTAAGGCAAGGCCATACAATAATTATGTAAAACCCCAACGGTCAAAACGACCCCCTGTGAGCAAGCACTTGGCTACAGTGGGAAGGAAAATCTCCCTTTTAACAGGAAGAAACCTCCAGCAGAACCAGGCTCAGGGAGGGGCAGTCCTCTGCTGGGACTGGTTGGGGCTGAGGGAGAGAACCAGGAAAAAGACATGCTGTGGAGGGGAGCAGAGATCGATCACTAATGATTAAATGCAGAGTGGTGCATACAGAGCAAAAAGAGAAAGAAACACTCAGTGCATCATGGGAACCCCCCAGCAGTCTACGTCTATAGCAGCATAACTAAGGGATGGTTCAGGGTCACCTGATCCAGCCCTAACTATAAGCTTTAGCAAAAAGGAAAGTTTTAAGCCTAATCTTAAAAGTAGAGAGGGTGTCTGTCTCCCTGATCTGAATTGGGAGCTGGTTCCACAGGAGAGGAGCCTGAAAGCTGAAGGCTCTGCCTCCCATTCTACTCTTACAAACCCTAGGAACTACAAGTAAGCCTGCAGTCTGAGAGCGAAGCGCGCTATTGGGGTGATATGGTACTACGAGGTCCCTAAGATAAGATGGGACCTGATTATTCAAAACCATATAAGTAAGAAGAAGAATTTTAAATTCTATTCTAGAATTAACAGGAAGCCAATGAAGAGAGGCCAATATGGGTGAGATATGCTCTCTCCTTCTAGTCCCCGTCAGTACTCTAGCTGCAGCATTTTGAATTAACTGAAGGCTTTTTAGGGAACTTTTAGGACAACCTGATAATAATGAATTACAATAGTCCAGCCTAGAGGAAATAAATGCATGAATTCGTTTTTCAGCATCACTCTGAGACAAGACCTTTCTGATTTTAGAGATATTGCGTAAATGCAAAAAAGCAGTCCTACATATTTGTTTAATATGCGCTTTGAATGACATATCCTGATCAAAAATGACTCCAAGATTTCTCACAGTATTACTAGAGGTCAGGGTAATGCCATCCAGAGTAAGGATCTGGTTAGACACCATGTTTCTAAGATTTGTGGGGCCAAGTACAATAACTTCAGTTTTATCTGAGTTTAAAAGCAGGAAATTAGAGGTCATCCATGTCTTTATGTCTGTAAGACAATCCTGCAGTTTAGCTAATTGGTGTGTGTCCTCTGGCTTCATGGATAGATAAAGCTGGGTATCATCTGCGTAACAATGAAAATTTAAGCAATACCGTCTAATAATACTGCCTAAGGGAAGCATGTATAAAGTGAATAAAATTGGTCCTAGCACAGAACCTTGTGGAACTCCATAATTAACTTTAGTCTGTGAAGAAGATTCCCCATTTACATGAACAAATTGTAATCTATTAGACAAATATGATTCAAACCACCGCAGCGCAGTGCCTTTAATACCTATGGCATGCTCTAATCTCTGTAATAAAATTTTATGGTCAACAGTATCAAAAGCAGCACTGAGGTCTAACAGAACAAGCACAGAGATGAGTCCACTGTCCGAGGCCATAAGAAGATCATTTGTAACCTTCACTAATGCTGTTTCTGTACTATGATGAATTCTAAAACCTGACTGAAACTCTTCAAATAGACCATTCCTCTGCAGATGATCAGTTAGCTGTTTTACAACTACCCTTTCAAGAATTTTTGAGAGAAAAGGAAGGTTGGAGATTGGCCTATAATTAGCTAAGATAGCTGGGTCAAGTGATGGCTTTTTAAGTAATGGTTTAATTACTGCCACCTTAAAAGCCTGTGGTACATAGCCAACTAACAAAGATAGATTGATCATATTTAAGATCGAAGCATTAAATAATGGTAGGGCTTCCTTGAGCAGCCTGGTAGGAATGGGGTCTAATAAACATGTTGATGGTTTGGATGAAGTAACTAATGAAAATAACTCAGACAGAACAATCGGAGAGAAAGAGTCTAACCAAATACCGGCATCACTGAAAGCAGCCAAAGATAACAATACGTCTTTGGGATGGTTATGAGTAATTTTTTCTCTAATAGTTAAAATTTTGTTAGCAAAGAAAGTCATGAAGTCATTACTAGTTAAAGTTAATGGAATACTCAGCTCAATAGAGCTCTGACTCTTTGTCAGCCTGGCTACAGTGCTGAAAAGAAACCTGGGGTTGTTCTTATTTTCTTCAATTAGTGATGAGTAGAAAGATGTCCTAGCTTTACGGAGGGCTTTTTTATAGAGCAACAGACTCTTTTTCCAGGCTAAGTGAAGATCTTCTAAATTAGTGAGACGCCATTTCCTCTCCAACTTACGGGTTATCTGCTTTAAGCTACGAGTTTGTGAGTTATACCACAGAGTCAGGCACTTCTGATTTAAAGCTCTCTTTTTTAGAGGAGCTACAGCATCCAAAGTTGTCTTTAATGAGGATGTAAAACTATTGACGAGATACTCTATCTCACTTACAGAGTTTAGGTAGCTACTCTGCACTGTGTTGGTATATGGCATTAGAGAACATAAAGAAGGAATCATATCCTTAAACCTAGTTACAGTGCTTTCTGAAAGACTTCTAGTGTAATGAAACTTATTCCCCACTGCTGGGTAGTCCATCAGAGTAAATGTAAATGTTATTAAGAAATGATCAGACAGAAGGGAGTTTTCAGGGAATACTGTTAAGTCTTCTATTTCCATACCATAAGTCAGAACAAGATCTAAGATATGATTAAAGTGGTGGGTGGACTCATTTACTTTTTGAGCAAAGCCAATAGAGTCTAATAATAGATTAAATGCAGTGTTAAGGCTGTCATTCTCAGCATCTGTGTGGATGTTAAAATCGCCCACTATAATTATCTTATCTGAGCTAAGCACTAAGTCAGACAAAAGGTCTGAAAATTCACAGAGAAACTCACAGTAACGACCAGGTGGACGATAGATAATAACAAATAAAACTGGTTTTTGGGACTTCCAATTTGGATGGACAAGACTAAGAGTCAAGCTTTCAAATGAATTAAAGCTCTGTCTGGGTTTTTGATTAATTAATAAGCTGGAATGGAAGATTGCTGCTAATCCTCTGCCCCGGCCCGTGCTACGAGCATTCTGACAGTTAGTGTGACTCAGGGGTGTTGACTCATTTAAACTAACATATTCATCCTGCTGTAACCAGGTTTCTGTTAGGCAGAATAAATCAATATGTTGATCAATTATTATATCATTTACCAACAGGGACTTAGAAGAGAGAGACCTAATGTTTAATAGACCACATTTAACTGTTTTAGTCTGTGGTGCAGTTGAAGGTGCTATATTATTTTTTCTTTTTGAATTTTTATGCTTAAATAGATTTTTGCTGGTTATTGGTGGTCTGGGAGCAGGCACCGTCTCTACGGGGATGGGGTAATGAGGGGATGGCAGGGGGAGAGAAGCTGCAGAGAGGTGTGTAAGACTACAACGCTGCTTCCTGGTCCCAACCCTGGATAGTCACGGTTTGGAGGATTTAAGAAAATTGGCCAGATTTCTAGAAATGAGAGCTGCTCCATCCAAAGTGGGATGGATGCCGTCTCTCCTAACAAGACCAGGTTTTCCCCAGAAGCTTTGCCAATTATCTATGAAGCCCACCTCATTTTTTGGACACCACTCAGACAGCCAGCAATTCAAGGAGAACATGCGGCTAAACATGTCACTCCCGGTCCGATTGGGGAGGGGCCCAGAGAAAACTACAGAGTCCGACATTGTTTTTGCAAAGTTACACACCGATTTAATGTTAATTTTAGTGACCTCCGATTGGCGTAACCGGGTGTCATTACTGCCGACGTGAATTACAATCTTACCAAATTTACGCTTAGCCTTAGCCAGCAGTTTCAAATTTCCTTCAATGTCGCCTGCTCTGGCCCCCGGAAGACAATTGACTATGGTTGCTGGTGTCGCTAACTTCACATTTCGCAAAACAGAGTCGCCAATAACCAGAGTTTGATCCTCGGCGGGTGTGTCACCGAGTGGGGAAAAACGGTTAGAGATGTGAACGGGTTGGCGGTGTAAACGGGGCTTCTGTTTAGGGCTACGCTTCCTCCTCACAGTCACCCAGTCGGCCTGCTTTCAAGGCTGCTCGGGATCTGCCAGGGGGAAACTAACGGCGGCTAAGCTACCTTGGTCCGCACCGACTACAGGGGCCTGGCTAGCTGTAGAATTTTCCACGGTGCGGAGCCGAATCTCCAATTCGCCCAGCCTGGCCTCCAAAGCTACGAATAAGCTACACTTATTACAAGTACCGTTACTGCTAAAGGAGGCCGAGGAATAACTAAACATTTCACACCCAGAGCAGAAAAGTGTGGGAGAGACAGGAGAAGCCGCCATGCTAAATCGGCTAAGAGCTAGTAGCTACGCTAAGCTAGCGGATTCCTAAAAACACGCAAAGTGAATAATGTGTAAATAATTTAGAGGTGATTCAGCAGAGGGAGTGCTTTAGTTAAGGCACGTAAAGATTACACTGGGAAACAAATCTTAATCTAGATAACTAGATCAATCTAACTGCGCAGATTAAACAGCTAACAGATACAGAAAAACACCGCGGGTGCTCCGGAACAGGAAGTGATACAATACCGCAGTGAGAGCCAACCACCAAGGCAGAAATAGGGGGATGTTCAGATAATGTCAGATAATAATAGGATTATTGAAGTATGCGTGTGTTTTAAAATAACAAATTTTAAAGACGCTGATTGGAGTCTGACGTTGTCAGGGTGTGTTTGTCATAGCGTCTGGAAGTGTACCCGATTAGCATCGTCACGTGCTTCCCCACATGCATGTTTGAGTCAATCACTGTCAGCTTCAACACCTTCTCTGCAGTTGTGTTTCTGCACTTGCAAACTGTCAAGTTTCATTTAATTAGTCTGCATCCTCTCCAGATTTAAGGAAGCACAAAGAGGTCTTATGTTAACAATATAATATACACCAGAGTCAACACCCAGAGCACAACTCCATAGTCTCTCAAGACTGAAGGATGCCTACCATATATTATATATTATTATATAACAGCTGAGTAGATCCTTGTCATTTGATTGGTGGTTTGCTTGTCACGTGACATGGATTGTTCGTGCCATTTGCCGCTGTGTTTCATTTGCTGTGCAATAGTGCTTTTAGCAGGCAATTTTGGTGCTATGTGAAATGTGCTATTGCACGCTGCGACCACCGTGTGCACTCACACTACAGGGGGTGGCGTTTCTACATTCTTTCGCCTTGTTGAATGGCTTGTTCCAGCTTTTGCCTCATGAAATATTTGTACCATTGAACTCATAAACATTCATTATTTGTATAATATATTACTTTAGGTCTTTTGACTGTTTGAGTTTAGTTTTTCTTTCACTGATTTTTCTTTCATCTGTGGCTGTAGGACAGTTAAAATGTCAGACAGCACCACTTTCTTCTTTGCTCGACGTGTTACTTAAGGTCAACGTTCTTTATCAGCTCCGTACGATCCACCGAGAGGCAGACGTTTAAGATTTTCTTGATGCTCTTTGCTGGGTTTCAAATCAATATGTGTGACTGTGAATGATTCTCCCAGAGGCAGAAACTTGTGATATCATCAGGAATAAAGACCCCGCGTGGCTCCGTCCAAAATAAATTACACCAGATAATGGAGCCTCGCGCTGCCAGCGTCCAACATTATTCTTTGCTCTTATAGGTTCAGAACTGACAACACCCATAAAGAATGAAACAAGGTGGGAAGCAATGTTCAGGCTCATCAAACACGAAGTCGTCCGTTCATTTCAGCTTCAGCAAACAAACGTCTTTATTATAATTGTTTTGCTTCATCACTGGAGTGCTCATGTGCACACTCTTGTCACAAGCTAAGGCATAGTTTGTTTGTTTTTTTGCTGGATTCAGGTGAGTTGTGCTGTGCAGGATGAAATTAGCACTCTGAGCCGCCAAATCACAGGAGGGAAGAAACGTTAATGAGGTTAGACATTAACCTGGTTTCTACGTCCGAGGAATCAAATCTGGAAGTGCACATTTACAAGAGTTCACACCGTCTCGCTGTTATCTTCTTCATGTTCATGTTTCATGTTCTTTATAACCTGTGACCCTGTTTTTAACTGCCACGTACTGAGATACAACATCTGTCATCCTGCTGAGCGCTCAGTAGTACAGCAGTAGACAAATTCAGGTCTGTCTCGGCCCTGAGGCTCCTTGGTGCTGGTCCCCAGACAGCGTGGAGCAGCTCCCTCTGGAAGGGACGTCAGTCCATCACAACTCACTTCCTCAGCCAAGGTTGGTATCCATTTACAGTACAGCTGGGAATCAAACCCAGGTCTACATATTGGTAGCCAAGCTCCCATTCCACTGAGTTACCTGCTTTGCTGCAGCAATGTTGGATGTTCATAACTAGAAAACCTTCACCTCCTTCAAACATTCATTTTTTGTTGAAAGCAGGTGAACCACAAAGTCTAAATTTGGGCATTTCTTAAAAAGAAATACTGCGATGGTCTTGGTGACCAGTAAACTGAAGGCCTGGATATGACACAAACTGACACACAACCTCAGTTGCTGCCATATTTAACTTCAAAACACTCACACGCCATCTGTGTTGTGGGGGGGGAGTGTCACGCCGCACACTCTGGTGTTTCCCGTCCTCTCAGGCTTATATCTCACTGGGTTGCGACAGCCTGCGAACGGCATCTGTGAGGAAATTTGTGCAGTTCGGAGCGAGGTTTGCAGCTGTTCACCGTCCCCTTGCCTCCGTCATGGGCGCTGCCACATCTCACTTGATTTTTGAACAAACCAAAAAAAATCTCACCATGAACTGCCTCGCCAAAACGTGCATCATGTGAGAGAACTCATGTGAGGGGTTGACACACACTTTTCTTTCATATGAATGGAGAGGAACCACACTTCTGGAAGTGACTGAACACTCCAGCAGCATCCAACCGGAACACTCTGCAGCTGGCCAGCACCCAATCGATGTACACACACATGAGTGAGCTGGACATGTCCTGTTGGGCCGTAGATGACCTGCATGAACTGGATTCATTGTATTTATTTATTTATTATTCTGAGGACAGAAGAGGGTTTAAGCTTAATGCTCCTGGTCAGTGCACAACGTGCACAGCATGCAGGATAGACAATGTCAGCATTCTGGCTTCATTTTTTTTTAATTACCCAAGGCTAAAATATGACCATTGGGTATTGTGAAGGCTTTGCGTCCATCGGGCCGTCTGTCTGTTTGTCCTCTTTCTGTCCATCTGTCTGTGCTCAGCATTAGTCCAGTCCTATTACTGCCAGGGTTTTCAAATTCACAGGGAACATTCTTGGGATACAGACCTAAATCTACATGAAAATCAGACCTACGTGTCAGAGGACAAAGTCAGTGAGATTCCACATGAGAAAGTTATCACCTTTTTGCCTGTTTTCACATGATATTGCGTCTCTGCCTCCTTTCCACCAGTCATGCGTCAGTGACATACTCACCTTACCATCTGGTTGTGAGACTGGGATGGTGATCTGTGGTGACAGCTGGATCTCTTTGGTACTAGGTCTCTTATGAGGATTCTTGGGCACCACTGGAATGACTGGGTCAAATGAACAGATATGTAGGGAGATTCAGATGAGGACTATCATGTGCATTACGGTTCCATTTCTGGACACGCATGCAAGTTCCCAACACTATAAAACATCAAAGGAACAAGAAGCTTTAAATTTCACAAAAAATGTAATTGTTCCACCAGAATTCATGTCCACTGAAAGATGCCAATCTTCTGTTCTTGCCCTCTGCTGCTTCGGTTCAACGTGACCTGTCTCCTAAAAGCTTTTCAGAACCGTGTGCTGCAAAGAAATTTATGGGCTCTGAGTCATTTCATTTCTTCTGTGTGCTGACTTTGTGTTATTCTAAATTCTCCGGCCCGCATTGCCAGGATTAAGGATCTCTACCTGAGTGTTCAGTTTGAACCAGAATGCAAATGTACAGAGAAAATTGAGTTTATCCCCTTCTACAAATGTAAAAATATTAAGATGCAAGGCACTATAGATACTCTTCAATACCTCAGTCACACAAATCAAATCTTTAGAAATGCACTCTTTAGAACGCGTTCTTCTTTTTAAATTCGTGGAGCTGCCCCCTTTACCCACATTTCCTTCAAAATGGATTGGTTTATTCCTAAGGACTGACTGAATATTCAGCATTTTAGTGATTTTTTTATGACCTGCTGATGACATCAAAAGACTCAGATATTCTCAAAACCTTACTGACTGGAACTGTTAATACAGATCAAGTGGAAACATTCATTTCTAGGCCTTTACAAAGACAAAAACTGAGACTTAAAGGGGACTTCTTGTAATTTTTTTTGTACAATAATGTCATTCTAAGTGTGAAATAAATCTAATTTAACCAGAACATCTAGTTCACATTGGATACAGATCTTGTATCAGCCAGCTCTGGCTGATCTTTGTTGTGAAAGTGTCGTGACACGGACCCACAACAGGGGGCATTAATGAACGGACAATGGATAAGCCAAAAAGTAACAATTTAATGTTGTGAATCGCACAACGAAGTACAGACAATAACAATATGGTGGAATGTCAATTATACACAAGGTGACGTGTGGGCAGGCTCGAAGATAGAAGACGTCTGGCGAGAGAAGAGCCGGATCCCACACAGCTTCCACCACCAACGGATCTGAAGAACACCAGAGCCGCCAAGCCCTGCGCCCCAGGTGGCCACTGTCTTCAGCAGTCAGACCCGGTACTGCTGGCAGAGAACAGAAACAGTATTGCTGAGTGTGAGCTCGCACACTCAGTAATCCCACAGTCAGTGTTCAATTAGGAGGGAGCACCTCCACCTCCAATCACACACTTGTGCAGCTCCTGTTTAATCACTTATCTGGTCTGGGGTGTGAGGCGAAGCCGTCGCAGTCCACACCAAATGCCAATACAGCAGACAAGGACACACCACAGGAAAACGGCTGCAAAAGAGATCAGACTATGACTCAGTTTAAATTCAGCAGAGAAATTACCTGAATGGTAGCTGATTTCTCGGCGAGGAGGTGGAGTTGCAGTCCGGCCTTTATGGAGATGGTGATGAGTTGACTGAGTGACAGCTGGTGCTGATGAAGAGTGACAGCTGTCACTCCCAGTGGCTCCGGCGCCCTCTCGTGCTTGAAGCCCGCACTCCAAGCAGGGCGCCATCTGGTGGTGGTGGGCCAGCAGTACCTCCTCTTCAGCGGCCCACACAACAATCTTGGCTTGATTGATCCCCATGTGGTGTATGTGAACTCTTTTTGGTTGATTTATGAAGATTATCTCCTTTGCAAATGAAAGCATGCTAAAATTAGAGAATAACCCTGTTTTGTCTGATGATTTGCTGATGCCAATGATGGATTTTACGGTCGCGGTGCCAGTAAAACGGATATTTGCGACTGTAATCCAGCATCAACATCCGCAAATCATCAGACACAACAGGGTTATTCCCATTCTAATCCAGTTCCATCGTTTGCATGGTTTATTTTTCTAAGTAAGTAAGTAATTCGGTGTGGTCGGCTCGTCAAAGCGTACCACATTAACAGCGTCTTCATGCCAAACTGGAAATTCTGTGAGCAGACCCACAGATTTCTCCATCTCGTCAGCTGCATTGAGTCATTCTGCATCAGAATCCACATCGATACTTTCATATGGTAGATTAAAGTCATCCATTTTGGCATCGTCGTCGCTCCACCAGTTTCTCTCACTCTCAGCTGATAGTGCCATTATTGACATCTGCGTAGCAACGTGGTCAGGGCGCGGAGTAATACATCAAATGTGAAACAGTCAAATATTTTGCCACCATCAACGCAATATTTTATGGTCTGAAATCTCACACATTTAACCAAAGGCTTGTAGCAGCTAAATAGTAAGAGATTTTACATTTTGCATTGCAGAACTGAATCCCTGAGAAAATATTACATATGAAAGATATGTTGGCACGTTATTTTCATGAAGCTGAAAATTTGATCATTTTGGCAAGAAGTTGTGACTCAGACCTCAAACATTGTTCTATGTTCTGTAATGTTTGACAAAAAGCCCTCAATGCAGAGAACAACAATGAAAGAAAGTAAAACAGGATTATGGCCTAAAAATATCATGAGCGAAGCATCGCACAGCGGTGCGAAGCTCGCTCATGGTTCAGGACGTCAAACACTTCCTGGATTGACAGACAAGATCCCATAGAATCTCCCGGGAACTCAGTGGCAAGCTCACACTCAAACAGGAAGTGCCAACTTTTCAGTCACAATGAAACACGAAATGTTGAACACTTCCAGGCATGGATGGAGCTAGAGCGGAGGCCGGGGTTTCACTGGACTCCCCTGAAATCTGATTGGACACAGATGATTGACATGTCACAGCACCACACGTCTGGTTGAAAAACATGCATTTTGAAATCAGTGAGTCACATTGACTGCTAGGTTCCTTCTGTCCAGTAGTTGGTGCTGTGTAGCACAAAAAGTTCTAATCCACCTTAGCAGAAGAAGACAAATGTTTGCTTCAGATTTGAACTGAACATGTCATTTGAAGGATGGACTAATAATGACACCAAACTTATACTGGTGAGTAAACGACCGTATTTTATGTCAGAAATGAGGTCCAGGTTGTTAAAAGCAGCATTTCTCTTTTAGTTCGGGTTGACTTATATACACATGTTTAAGCTAACAGACAACAGCTGGTTCATGATCTGTTGGCTTATTAGTGCAGCAGATAACTGAAACAATCCTTCAAATGGTGATAAAAGCATCAAATTCAGCACAAATACAGCTGGAGCTAAATTAATGGAGCAACTTTAACCTTTGACCCCTGTACAAACTGAAACTGACCTTTGTCACCATTCTTGCTGCTTTTACCTCATAACTCCCTAACATTCAGTCACAGATTGTCCAAACTATACCTTTTTTTTTTATTTTTATGATCAGGCAAATAATGTGTAGTTTTCTATATGATTGGAGCATCTTTTAATTTTGACCCCTGTGTAATTTTTCAATTAACCCCTGCCTGACTGACTATTGAAAATTCAAGTGGCCAATCAGTTTTTTAGAAGAGTTCATGTCTATGGATTATTTGTGCTGAATTTGATGCTTGTATCACCATTTGCAGGATTCCACTCTAAATATTCTCTTATCTGCTGCACTATGTATGAGATGAAAGATGCTGCTCCTCACTGTTTCTAAATTGACCTCAAAAACTTTGTATGTCACACATTTTAATTTGTTTATTCCATATTCCGTCTGAACGATTTGGAGCTTTGCTGCATCAAATTTTTCCAGAAACTGAGAGAGACAGGTAGGTGGAAACCGTTCAGAAGATTCAAACGGCTTTCAGGGACGATTCTATGGGGATATTTTTCAAATAACATATTTTTTCAAATAAAACCTGCACCGGTTTTCAAATAAAATCTCGGTTCACGAACAACATCTGACCTCCTGTCGACCGCCATGGAATTCCAAAGAAGAAAAAGAACATCCGGCTTCAGACATAGACGTGCCTCAGTCACACTGCAACTGCTGTTCTGTTAGTGGAGTGGTTAAGGCAGAAATCGTTCAGTTTTTGAAGAAAGCATGAAACTTGGCACAGTAATACTATAGGACGGGGGTGGGCAATTAATTTTTACAAGGGGCCACATAGGGAACCTGAATTATGTCCAAGGGCCACACCATCGATAACTCGCCTGTCTCCCATTACAAATTTTTTACAAAAAAAATACCTATTTAATAGCTTTTATAGGTAATTTTTATTATTGTAATAATATGTAAATATTTAAATATACCTAAATAAACCTCTCTGATTTGCAACACACAAGCTTGACATTTTTAATATATGTAATAATAATCACAGACCTCATGAGGGCCGGACAGAGACATGCAAAGGGCCGCATGTGGCCCCCGGGCCGCAGTTTGCCCAGGTCTGCTATAGGACCTAGGGATCATGAAAAAAAAATAGACCCCCAAAAATAACGCCCCCTGGTGGCTGCAATATTGGATTAAAAAATGGCCATTATTTTCAACATATTTTGACATTTACTTTCAAATTAAGGCAGATAAAAGCACAATTCCAAAATATTTACCCATGTTTTTGGGGTCAGGGAATCCAATGGACTCATTTTCAACTTTGTGAGTTGGAGGCTATATTGGATTCCAAGATGGCCACCATTAAAATGAAGATTATGAAAAATATCAGTCCTTTGTAAAGATGGAAGCGTAATTGTAAAAGTTACCCATAAGTAATGAGGAGTCCAATTAACCTATTACATTAATTGCCTGATGCCGGCCATATTGGATTCTAAAATAGCTGCAGTTAAAATTAAGTATTGATTATCTCTGCTATTTTAGTGACAAATTCAAGCCTCAGGCCTTTGTATCTATGAAGTAGTGATTGCAATAGTTTCATTCACAATTCATCTACTAGATGTTTGTCATACTGGATTTCAAGATGGCTGCCATATTTCACTCTATTGTCAAAATATTTTTCTTCTATTTTTCCATGCATCCTACTTAGCATACAGTGCCATATATGTTGAGTATACATCAGAGAATTACCTTTCAAATTAAGTAACTGGTAATAAAGATCTATGTTTAAATCCTGGAGGCAGAAATCTACTTCAAACATGTCCATGCACCATGGCAACTTTAAAGGTAAAATAGATGGGTGGGCTGCCAAATGAATATAAACAAGGCCAAAAGATATGGTTCGTATTAGCCATATCCAGCTAATGCCAGATCCTCATTTCAGTTGAATTATTTTAGCCATAGTGGAATAATCTGTATCGCTCCTGGGATACTTCATTATAAAGTGTGTTATTTACAAGGAATTACCTGCACAAACTGATATTATTGACCCAAATTTATAAAAAAAATTAATTAAGATTATAACAAACAGCTGATTTATTATAATTAAACATGTGTAGAACTGTAACAGAACAAAACAGATTATTTAAAAAGCACAATGCAAAAACTGGAGATTTTTATGCTATCTTTGTTACAGCAAACCTGAATATTCAATTTTTTTTTTTTTTTTGTTTTCAGACAGAATGATTTAAAGTTGCATCAGTAAATGTTTAGTGCTTTAAAAACATATATGAATGTTTTCGTCCATTTCAAATAGCCCAAGTGTGGGGAAATCGTACCCAGATGGCCAAATGTCCAGCAAGTTTATAATTAAAAGTTGCCCTGCTGGCATGTGTCTGATCAATGTCAGAAGCTTATCCATCGTAGCACTCCCCATTGCATTTGCACAGCTGGGTGCAAGTATTTTTAGTTTTGAATGTCTTAAAACATTTGCAATTGCCTGTGCAAGACTTTGTGCAGCTGCATGCAACAAGCTCCATGCATGCCTTCTCAGCCACTGGTAATGTGGTCCAAAATGGTTGATAACCTCCATTTGCAGATTTTTGCCAACCCCAGTCTGTTGGTTGTGGGAGTTTTGGCTGAAGATGCAAACATTGACCCCAGATGTAACCTGCCTGAAAGACTGATCTCCTGATGTGCTCCTCGATTGCTGCCCTTGTTGGAGGAATATTGTCAATGTTTCTGGAGCATTTTGTGAAGAATGTCATCCGGGCAGAATTGACATCTGCATCATATACTATGCTCATATGGCACCCCATATACCATGAAGCAGCTTGCCAAACATCGTGAAATGCATTAAAGATAAGCATTATTAAGCAAACAAGAGATAAAGAATTTAAATAGGATTTTAAGTTGCACTTTTGCTTTGGAAATTTAGCACTGTCTTAACTGTAATCTCTGCTGTATTGGGCAGCTTGGCAGCATAAAATAGTGCCATAGCATCCATATAGGTGTTTTTATTATTACATAACACTGGTATAAGAACCTCAAGACCCGTTGAGGTTGACTTTCATTGATATTTACTGATTTTAGAACCAAAAATACTAAACTTTGATCAACTTCTTTCCCTGCATTAGTCATTTTTAAGAAAAGCAAAGTAAAAAACAAGGCAGCCATCTTGAAATCAAGATGGCTGCCATATGACTAGATTCAGAACTTCATTGAAATATACCCTGATATTGAAAACAGTTATAGATGCTGTAATTACTGTCCTTTGCATATCATAAATTGAAATAATATTAAAAATTGGTCAATTTCAGTGGCCATTTTAAAATTCAATATGGCGGCCACCAGGGGGCACAATTTTTTGGGGTCTATTTTTTTTTAATGGTCCTTAGGTCCCATAGTATCCCTGTGCAAAGTTTCATGCTTTCTTCAAAAACTGAACGATTCTTGTGAAAAGTTGGCCTTAACCGCTCTACTATGTGAACGCTCCATGAACTCACACGCTCAACGGGATTTTGGATGATGTAATTGGATATTTTCTTTATTTTGTTGTTGTTGTTGTCCATTAAGAAGCCACTATGGGGCCAAAGGAAGGAAGTAAAAGGACCTGGGAGTGAAAAACCGAAGACAAAAGTTGTGAGAACCACAATAGAGGAAAACAAAGTGGAAAAGAAAGGAGTGTCAGTGATTACCAAAGAAAGATCACAGACACTGGAAGAGGTGGCAGAGCAGTTGCTGGCGTCCGTGTATGCCATCAAGTCTCCTCTGTGCAGGTAAGGCGAAATTAAATTGTCTAATCTATTATAATTACTGTGCAGTATTTTGTATAAGATGTTATGCATATTCATTGTTTTTTCTGTCTTTTAAGCATGAAATGCTGTTAAAAAGTGTAAAGCACAGTGTTGTTTTTGGGGCCAGGAACTGATGAATCCATTTCACATGGTTTCTTATGGAAAAATTGATTTGGGTTTAAGAACATTTTGTATCAAATTAAGTTCTAAAACCGAGGTCCCACTGTACAGATAATTCTACAGTCACAGATAGACTTTTTGTTAAACAGCCCTTAAAGGTGGGGAGGTGATGGTCTAGTGGTTAAGGCCTGGGATTTCCCTGACTGGAAAATCACTAAGGGCCCTTGGGCAAAGTTCTTAATCCCCTAGTTTCTCCCAGCGTGTAGGTGAGCACCTTTTATGGCAGCACTCTGACGTCGGGGTGGATGTGAGGCATTATTGTAAAGTGCTTTGAGCATCTGATGCAGATGGAACAGCGCGTTATAAATGCAATCCATTTACCATTGAAAGGTGGTTTATGAAGTTTTATGAAACACTGGTTTGTGCTGCAGGCGAGCTTCAGCCTGGTCGTGGTAACTGTATAACTCTCATCATAACTGGCTGAGGAGCGTTTGAGGAAAACATAGCAAGTGGGAGAGATGCAGGTGAAAGATTTCCTGTAAGCCAGAGATAATAAGAAACATCTTTGTAAACAAGCGTGTGTCTCTGCTGGTGTCTTTTTCCACGAGATAGCGCTCAGCGGGAGTCAGCCGGATCAGCGGCGTCCTGCTGGCGATCTGTGAACATCCTCGTTTCATCAAACAGCAGGAGGTCGCTCACCTCAGCCCCGCCCTCACACAAACCTCACAGGGTCATCATGCATGCTTCGTCCGAACTCACCCGCTGCACACGGGCACGTGTCCAAGGACGATTGAGTGGATAAATTCCTTCTTCACCTGTAACTGGTGCACAGCAGCAGTATCACCATCACGAGGTCACAGGTGGAACTGAAAAAGCTCATTCACATCATCTGCTGATGACAGATTTTTCATGATTTATCAGGTGAATTTGAATTTTGGATCATCAGCTGAGATGAGCTCCAGTCTGTGCTGAGTGGCTGCGTGAGTCATATTTAATCAATCTAAATATATTTAAATTGAACAATTATGTTTACCATTTAGATTTTAATATTTACATTTATTTAATTTATATTTGAATCTTAGAAGAAAATTGTGATAAATAATAAAAAAAGACGCCCTGTACATCTAAATGTCCAACCATGTGAATTCACACAGAAAATCACCTTGTGCATGAATTCAAAGAGCAAAGGACACGTTTCCATCGAGTCCTGCAGTCCAACAGTGAAAGTTCAAACAGCATCTCACTGCTTCTTATCTTTCACCTGATGCACCCGCAGGAACCTGTCCAAGAACATTTCTCTGATCAAAGCTGAATTACAGACCTATTTGCTCCTGGAGTTGGGGCAAGTTTGAAGATAAAAGCCGAAGAGGAACTCACTGAAATGTCAGATAAAAGCAATTAAAAATTAAACTCACAGCTGTTTCACTCCCTGAGCTTTGGATTCATGTCAAATCTGAGTTTTCAGAACTCTTTTAAAAGGCTGCCACTTCCCAACAGCCATCTGCCCCAACTTACTATAACACACACACACACACACACACACACACACACACACACACACACACACACACACACACACACACACACACACACACACACACACACACACACACACACACACACACACACAGATGTGTGATCGCTGTGCAGTTCCACTGGCAAAATGCTGCATAATTATTCATCAGTTTGTGATGCAGATCCACCTTGGATTTGCTGTGGCAACCCCGAGTGCAAACAAGGGAACAGCCGATTATCACTTATTATCACTATCATCACTCCAACAGCAAGTAAATGTCTGAAAACACAGACTGTTTTGAAGAAATTACAAGAGTGCTTGAACAGGCTCAGTTGTGTGACTTTGTTTAGTGGCTGTACTCTTTCATGTGCGTTGTGTTTCTGTTGTGACTCCTCCCTTTCACTCCCCTTGCGACGCGAACCTGCGATCTCTGGCGTGGAAGGCGGACACTCTGAACTGGCGGGTAAAAACCCCAGTCTCCTTTATGTGTCACGGCAGTGAGGCCTGTGGACAACTGCACAGTGACTCCTGCTGGCCTCCGTCACATTTGCAGGCACCAGAGCTGACGGAGGCTCTGAAGAGTGATCCAGAGCACTTTCACCAGCTGTAAAACACTCACTCCACTCTTACTCAAGAATTCATTCGATGATCTCGTCTCTAAAAGAATCGACACGTGCTGTGCGGCAGTACTTCAGCTTGAAATGAGATGATCCCTGACAGATCCAAACACTGCAAAATATGTCAACTGAATGTAGCAGCTGGAAAGTAAAACACAACAGTGATGCGTCCTGTTAAACCTTCACATGTTCCTCAGTTTTCCACCACACTCACACTGTCCGTGTTGGCTGGTTCTGGATTGACTCAGGTGAGACAAGATTCAATGATCTGGATCAAGATCAAAGTTCAAACTTGGCACACATACAGAGGTGGGTTGTGAAACCGTCCAGTTGTGGTCAAGTTTGCCAGAGGTCATTCAGTGGGTGAAGGTCATTGGAGTCAAAGGTCAAAATTGAAACATCCACTCTGATATCCAACACACTTTGCACACAGATGTAGTAGGTAGATTCTGGAATGGCTCAGCAAGGTCAGATTTGCTAAAGGTCAACCACTGGGGTCAAGGTCATCATCTGGTGTCTTTGGTTGACTCCTCTCAGGTCCTTTTGCTGATTTCCTCACAACCTGGTATGTAAATGAAGGTTGACCATTAAAGTGACTTTGGAGAATTAATTCAGGTCAACATCAAGGTCAACAGATTTTATTTTGAAGACTCTTAGGTGGAATCCAGAACTGCACTGGAAAAGTATCATTGAGGTGAAGGCCATTGTGGTTTAATGTCAGTTTGCCGTAACCCTGACTGTTTTCTTGCCCACATCAAGTAACATGAAGACAAGGAACATAGAAGACAAAATAATCAAAATAATTATGAGCAACTAAAATGACACTTACAGTTGCTGAGAGAACATTGCTCCATCACATGATGTAAACAGATGCACCTCAGGCCACTGCAGTATTTTTAATATTGTTAAGAAATGTAAAAGACAATTCATGTACAACATTTTGAGGCTCTCTCCAAAACATGGTTGAATTAAAACAGGTGTTTTCACATATGTCCTGTGACAGACTGGCGTCGTGTCCAGGGTGAACTCCGCCTCACGCCCTGTGACTGCTGGGATAGGCTCCTGCCCCCAGGTGACCCCTGATTGGAGTAAGTGGGTATAGAAAATGGATGGATATTCACATATTTAAAAAGCACTTAAAATGGTAGAAAGTGCTGTTTGCAGCATTTTAAACTTAGCTGATGTGTCAAACACGTGATCAATACAGTCATGCTCCCAGCGATAGAAACTTTGCATAATTTGATCGCTTGTTAAAGCTTGGATGACTTGAATTTCTTTTTTTTTAAGAACTGTCCCATCTGATACTTTCAACTGCCATTTTGGAAACATAGTTTAAACTTTCTGGCTCATACTATAGAAGTAAACGGACACATACAGATCTAATTCCACACGTTTTGTTTGTTCAAGCCCTTCGTTGGTTTCTGAGTAATGCTGCCAACATTCAGACCAGAAAACCTGCCCTCCCTGGTGACAGGCGTTCAAAATGGGCGAAACAATGCTTCATGCTTCAGTATGACTGACACAAAACCTCTGACAGACTCCAGACTATTCCTGTGACAGGAAATACATCCAATTGATAAAACTCAGCACCACCTTTGTTCCATCACAGGGAGTGACAGATTATCTATCGTACATACTCTGCGCCAGCGTTTGATGGACCAGGCCTCTGTATCAGTGTCACAAACTCTGGCGAAGGTTCAATCAGGCACACTGATCCGCTCCACGACGCGACCCCTCTGAAATGTGCTGCTATGCTCTGCTCCAAGACTTCAAGTGCATCATGGGAAAACATCAATGTGACTTTGGACAAAAGATGAAGGAAATAACTTACAGAGGGAGAAAGAAGAGAAGACTGTCTGGAAGGAGAGAAGAAGAATGAGAAAAGGAGTGAGAACGGAGCCATTGTTATCTTGGCAGCAGATGGAGGCTGAACTGTGTGTATGTTTAGTGATTAATGACGGCGTGCATCAATAAGACAATGCAGCAGGATATTAATTAATCAGTCTGGCAGGAAGCACTTTAATTGAAGAATGTTCTGACTGGATGTGGAGCAGATAGTGCTGAGAATTTCTTACATATAGTGGGGAATGAAGATGAAGTTCACCTCAATGTCACAGTAAACGTTAACTCCATTTTATTATTTTTTTTTTTTAGTACTGTGTGCTGTTTAACGTGCGCAACACAAAGCACACGCCTTTGATTATTTCATCAACTTCTTTTGCCTTTTTTAAAACAGCTCTGCAGTGCATTAAGAAAAAAAAAGCTATCTTCAACCAAAGCTACTCATGATTCATTCATTCATTTTCTGTTCCTGCTTATCCCAATCATGAGTGACGTGGGAGCTGCAGACTTTTAGCCTGTAAACGGGAGCTGGGCGGGTTCACCCTCCACAGGCTGCCAGTCCGTCACAGACAGACAGACATTCTGTTTGACCACATTACGCCGGTCTGGGTTACTCTTCACTGGCTTCCGGTCTGTTACCGGGTTGATTTTAAACTTCTTTTAATTGGTTTTAAAGCCCTCAAAAGCCCCACTGTATCTTTCAGAGCTTCTTTTTTCGTCAACCCAACCAGAGCCTTAAGGTCTTCTGACTAACTGTTGCTGGAGGTGCCTAAAACCAGATTAAAGACGAGCGGTGACAGAGCCTTTACAGCGGCTGCCCTGGGCTCTGGAATAGTCTCCCCTTTAATATTAGATCATCCCTGTCCCTAGAGACTTTTAAAGCCTCTCTAAAAACGTATTGCTTTTCTCTGGCGTTTCCTAAATGAGCGATTATGTCTCTGTTTCACTTTAGTATTTCTTCTGTTTTCCCTGTTGCTTAATGCTGACAAATTATACCTTATTTGTTGTCTTTCTGCTACCTGATTGTTTTTTTTTTTTTTTTTTTTTTTGAGGTGCGGCTCCATCCAGAGGTGGGAGTGGGTGTCCTCTTCTGCAGGTCTCCTGTCCTGGACACCAGCTTTGAAACACTCAAAATTTCCTGCATATTTGTCTAATGTGTTGGTAGCATGGCCCAAACAGAGGGTCACCCCTCTGAGTCTGGTCTGCTTAAGGTTTCTTCCTCAAATCATCAGAGGGAGTTTTTTTCTTACCACTTTCGCCTGTGTTCTTGCTCTGGGGGTTAGTAAGGTTAGACCTTACTTGTGTGAAGCACTTTGAGGCAACTTTGTTGTGATTTGGTGCTGTATAAATGAAAATAATTTGAATTAAATTAAATTATTTTCCATTACTTTTTACTCTTTATTTTACTTTGTCTTTTGTTTTATTGCCTGTTGCAATTTTATTGTTATTTTTAATTTATTTATTCACGATTGGGGTAACTTGCTGCCCATTTTTAAAATGATGTACAGCACTTTGTTCGACTGCTGTCGTTTTAAACGTGCTTTAGAAATAAAGGTTGAGTTGAGTTGGGACACCAGTTCACCAATTCACCAAACCTGCATGTCTCTGGAAGTGAGAGGAAGCCAGATATTATTATTGTTATTATTATTATTACCATTAATGTATTTATGTACAAAATAAATTTAAACAGATGTTTTAAAATGTGTATTCTTTTTCAGCAGCAGTTGGAATTAACAGCAGAACAGTGGCGTGCATGCTGTCAGCTGTGACTGATGATGTTTCTCAGCAAGGTTTCAAAGTGTCACCTAACAAATATTCATTAATCAAACCCAAAGAATGAGTGGACAACTGAAATAAAAGGTTTTCTGCCAACTTTCCAAAGCTATGCTTGTGATTCTGGTTTTATGTTTTAAACTACAAGACAAAAGTATGTTTCTTTAACTGGAGTTTTGTTTAAAACAAACATTCATCCTTCATTCATTCATTTTCATTTTCTAACACTTATCCTGCTCAGTGTCACAGTCAGGGTGGCAACAGAACAAGTAGCTCAACCTACAAATGGACTGCATTTATATAACGCTTTTCCATCTGCATCAGACGCTCAAAGTGCTTTACAATAATGCCTCACATTCACCCTGACTTCCCTATGTTTGGCCAAGTGCTCCTGGCACATGTCCCATAGTTCACATGTCCCATATTGCAGATGTCCCATATTGCATGTGTCCCATAGTGCACATGTCCCCCATTGTTGTAATTAGGGTAATGCAGTTGTTCTGATTGGATCTTTGGTGTGTCTGTTCAGTTCTGTAATGGCTCTAGGAAAGAAGCTGTTCTTCAGCCTTGTGGTGGGGCTTTGAAGACTCGATAATGCCTGCCGGAAGAAGCAGAGAGAAAAGGTGGTGTGAGGGTGTGTTCCGTCCTGCAGAATACTGCTCGCTCGGCGGAGGCAGTGAGTCCTAAAAATATCATCCAATAAGGGCAGAGGGAGGCCAGTCATCTTTTCTGCCGTTTTTATGACTCGTCTGATGGATTCCTTGTTGTTTTCAGAGCAGTTTGCAAACCGTGCTGTGATACAACAGGTTAAAATGCTCTCGATGGAGCAGTGATAAAAGACCTTGAGCAGCTCAGCCGACAGGTTGTTCTTCTTAAGTGTTCGTAGAAAATAAAGCCTCTGGTGCGCCTTTATGACCACAGCAGATGTGTTTACTTCCCATTTGAGTTCCTCAGTGATCCAGGTGCCCAGAAATTTAAAACAGGAGACCCTCCCTACTAGCTCACCTTTAATTGTTTGGGGGAGGGGGGTTATCCTGTGCTTCCTTAAGTCAACTGTGATCTCTTTAGGTTTCTTTGCATTCAGGGTCAGATTATTTTCTGTGCACCTTTCAACCAGCCTTTCAACTTCATCTCTGTAGACTGCCTCGTTGCCATTGAAGATCTGTCCCACCACAGTGGTGTCATCAGCAAATTTTATAATTGTATTGAGGGACGGGTGGGGATGCAGTCGTATTTATAGATGTAATAAAGCAACGGACTTAGCACACAGCCTTGTGGTGCTCCGGTGCTGAGAGACAGACTGGAGGATAGATGTGGACCCAGTCTGGCTGCCTGTGGGCGGTCAGACAGGAAGTCCTTAATCCATGCACATAGGGTATCACTGAGGAGCTTTGTGATCAACTTACTGGGTACAATTGTGTTGAATGCAGAGCTGTAATCTATACAGCATTCTCACAGGCAGATCTGTTTTTAAGACCTATTGTTTCAAAACGGGCATAAAAATGACTGAGTTCCTCAGCCAGCGAGACACTGATGTCTGCAGGTGGTTCACAGCTGCCTCTGTGGTTTGTGATCTGCTGGATGTCCTGCCACACGTGTGTCGGGTCTCTGTTGATGAAGTGGTCTTCAATCTTTGCCTTATATACACCTTTAGCCTGCCTAATGCCTTTTTTCAAACTGTGCCTGGCTGGGCTGTACAATACTGTGTCACCTGATTTAAAAGCTGTATCAGTAGAGCCTGGACCTCCATACTCATCCAGGGTTTCCTGTTAGGGAATGTCCAGATGTGTGTACTGATGGTGATATTTTTAGCACAGGTTCTGACATAACAGAGCACAGTGAAGGCAAAGTCAAAGGCAGAGTCCAGTGAGTCCATTCAAAACAGTCCTGTAGCTGCATAGATGCATCCACAGGTCACCTCTGAATAGTTCTGATGGTTGGTTTCTCAATCTCAATCTCAGTCTCAACCTAAATCAGGACTATAATGGGAAAACATCTCATGCTAGCAGCCATAGTTAGCCACCGCGCACAGAGCTCGGCTTAATCACAGATGAACCATGGAGGGTATGTGTTCACAGGAGGATTGCGTGGATCTGGACGTGGTTCTCTGACTGGCAAGAGTGCATGATCCATGCGTGATGATGTCTGTGATGATGTAGACTTTACATGTTTAATCTTGGAAATCATTCTGTAAGGTGGTGAGTGTCCTGTTCAGTTTTTTTTCCTTTTGTATTTTGTTCTTCTCAGTGGAGCTGACAGGCTTTCTTAATTTTATTTTAATCTGTCAGATTTTGGATCTCAATGTGCACGGAGTCTGCTGTTGGTACCGGAGCAACACGCTGTTATAACCCGGTTATAGCTGTTATAACACCGTTATAGCTCCCACTGTGAATGATGGACGTGCTTGCGCACTAAGTCTTCTTACAGTGGAGAGCGGCTGCTGCTTTTTCCGTGACTCCATCAAAATGAACAGTTATCACTTAAAAACGGATCATCATAACATGACATCACACTTATGTAAACTTTACAATTTATCGTTCTTAACATTAGTAGCTACATTCTGTTGAAGCGCACACTGGGACATTTCTTCAGAGCTACGTAAATGCTGTCAGTAACACTTGGAAAAACGAGTACTCACAAGTACTCTGTTTTCAGTAGTCTGTGTAGCTGTTTGTTATGAATGCCCGATACTTTGAGACCAGTCACAGAAGTGCACAAAATAATCCTGGTGTATCATTGGATGGTCACTAAAAGCCTAAATCTAAGTTGTTATGATTTCTATGGGGAGGTATTTTAGGGGAGGTGATGGTCTAGTGGTTAAGGCGTTGAGCTTGAGACCAGAGGATCCTTGATTCAAATCCCAGCCTGAGCAGAAAATCACCAAGGGCCCTTGGGCAAGGTCCTTAATCCCTTAGGTGCGCTTGTTGTGTAGTGAGCGCCTTGTATGGCAGCACCCTCACATTGGGTGAATGTGAGGCATTATTGTAAAGCTCGTTGAGTGTCTGATGCAGATGGAAAAGCGCAACATCAATGCAGTCCATTTATTTCTATGTGACATGTCCTTTAATGATCTGTTATCCGCAGATACATTATGGCTTAAACCATTTTTAACATCCAGGCCTTCTGTGACAACTGATTCCACCCCTGTTCATTGACACAACCTCAGCTTTAGTGAAATAGAAAGACAGCCTAAAAATATGATCAGTTCATGTCTGGGAGTATAAACTGGTGCCATATGCTGCCATGTCCACCACACTATGCAAGCAACTTGGGTCCTGGATGGCAACCACCTGAGCAGACAACCGGCTCATCCTTACCTCTCGGAAGTAGCCATCTATATAACAAATACAGGTGAAAGGTGGGTTTCCCCATGACCTTTTTACAGTTGCTGGAGTCCTCAACACTGAGGCACCAGTCTGTAGTGATGATATCGATTGTCTAGAATGAAACAAACTAACCGTCTACAGTGCTAGACATCTCCACTTACTTGGAGTCACTGACAAACATTCCTGGACAAGTGTTAGGAAAGAATTAATTAGTCAATGAATGAATGAAAGAACTGAATCTGTGTGCTGGATCATGCTCGATAAACTGCACCACATGGCCAATAAATGACATACAGGTTAAAAACAGAAAAAAGAATGTGCAGGCAGTGGCAAAGTTCTACGCTCAAAGTTCTGAACATGCACAAAACTTTCTGATGGACTTGGCAGACATCAGCTGACAAGGTGCACATTTTGTGGATGGGAAAAGGACTTTTGTCAGACAAAAACAAACATGAATGCATATAATCAGTTCCTCATAGGTTTCCTTGAGCGGTCACAGTGTTACTGGGGCTTAATGTTGCCTCACAATGCAAGCGGCACATCTTATCCGATCGTCTTCTCATTAATGTTCTGAGCAGGAGGCTGAGCTCCACAGGAGCCCTCAGAGCAGTGTGATTCTGTGAGGCATCACAATGCCGTTCTGACATCTCCCGGGTGAATAAATGCAAGTTATGATTATCCCCTGGTCACCGAAAGGCAAAGACGCACCAGCAGGGGTTCTGGTCCTCATCAAAGGGGGTCATGAACAATCCACATATCTTCCTCTACAGAGGGTGTAATTAGTGACAGTATAGCGGATACGAAAAGGACTTGAAAGGACGGATCTGATTCCAAAGGGTGATTTGCGACTTGATTTCCTTCTTTTTTAAAAGCCTTTTCACAAACCCCATACATTTGTTGTCAATACTGCTCGGTTGTTTGGACTCTGTACACTCAGTAGACACAGCAGTCAGGTTTTTGGACATATTTCCTCTTAACTACAGCTATCATTTTTAAATTTCTTTTCAATCTTCCTCTCTCATTGAGTGACTGCGCTGTCTTCCATTGAGGAGGCGCTCGAGGCCGTCTCACAGACAGCTCTGCTATTGACTGCTCTCTTTGAAGAGGAGGTGAAGCAGCACGCCAGAGGGATCGATCCGAGCCGTGAGTGTTGGCGCTGCGCTCAGAACTCACCTCGGCCTATTAGCTGCATTCATCATCAGACTCCCGTGTCGGTCTGGTCACCGGTGAATGTTTGCTGTTTACACACTCGGCCTCCTTCAACACTCCGCTCTGTTAACTCTTTGCAGTGGTACGATGCCGGCATCCATCCATCCATCCATCCACCCCCCGTTAAGGGGAGGAGCTCCAGCTGTGAACTATAAATTTGACCGATACCTACAGTACTGTCGGGTTTCTGCTCGTGCTGGATGTTACTGCTGTAATTGCTGCTGAGATAATCCTATTTCGACTTTGGGTGGTTCGTCAGCGGTGGTGGAATGTCCAATTTCACCATCTACAAAACTTGCTGTGGCTTTGTGTTGGTGTCGTGGCGCAGTGCAGCAGGATTGTTTCAGAGCATTATTCATTCAGACAAAGCTTTCACACGTTAGTTACCAGAAATATTTAAACAGTGCTGAATGTCATTAGCAGCAAAACACCTGCAGAATCAGAACTTTAATGCTAACAGACACATTCTATTGTTCCTGTGGGAAAGAAGGGAAACTAGATCATACAAACACGTGGGTTTGAATCTCAGAGTGGGACGAAATGCAGCAAAAAAAACATGCAAACTCCTTGGTTTAATCCCCACCCGCAGTGGGGATTAAACCAAGGAATCTTCCTTGTTTGACTAACTATTGCATCGAGGTACCCAAAAACTGGATTAAATTAAAATCAGAATGCTTGGTGAACCTCTCGGGTGTAACATCCACAAACACCTTCTGCACGTTAAAACCACAGAGAAACAGAACATTTGAACATCTGTTGCCATAAAAGAGCCAAAAGCTTTTATTGTTAGTGATAATCTGCTTCAATGTCCCGAGGAGCTGTGACTCCACTGCACTCACCCTTTTTTGATCTTAGCATTTGGCAGCTGTACAACCAGATACCTGACCAGCTGAACAATCTTCTACAGGCCCTGAAGCTTGATGTGCCGCTGCCAATCTCTGGATTCTATAGCATCGAGCGGATGAGAGTCTACAACTGTCCCTGGACGGGATGCCGGTCCGACTCAGGTTAGTGTGTCATCATCAGGACCACTTGCAGTGGATGGGTTATGTCCTTAGGATGGATGACAGCCAACTTCCCAAAATATCTTCTACTCCCAGCTGAGCAAAGGAAAATGGTCCAAAGTAGGGGGGTAGGAGAAACACATTCAGACAGTTAAAAGACAGTTAAAAGTTTCAAATTCACCGAACCTGCATGTCTTTGGATGTGGGAGGAAGCTGGAGCACCTGGAGGGAACCCACACAAACACGGGGAGAACACGCAAACTCCACACAGAAAGGCCACCGGTGGGAATCAATTCCACGACCTTCTTGCTGTGAGGCAACAGTGCTAACCACTAATCCACCAATGCTGCCTGAGCCAGAAGCAGGCATGAGAAGCAGTCGTGCGGAAGAATCCTGAAAGTCGGCCTCCTGGATTTAAGGCAAAATTAGAACCATTTTAAGTTTTATATTTTGGCAGCCAAACAGATGCTTGAAAAAAGTCAGAAATATTTTGTCCAGATTGTCCTAAAAAATGTGGAAATCAGGAAAACATTCAGAAAGTTCTCACAGTTGGGAGTCTCTCTATTTACCAGTCGACTCATCCTCCTATCTGCACCTAAGGTCATGAAATTTGGCTAATGACCAAAGGAACAAGGTCACGGATACAAGCAGTGAAAATGAGATTCCTCTGTCAGGTGTCATTACAATGACCAGCTGAAGTGGTTTGGGGCGTCTGGTGAGGATGCCCCCTGGTGGTACCCGCAGGGAGGTCGTACAGGCACATCCAAGTGGGAGGAGGCCCTGGGCTCAGGGAGAGTTATGGGACTTGCCAAAGGATAGGGAAGTGTGGGATGAGCAGACCAGGATAAACAGCAGAAAATGAGTAAATGAAACTCTAAATGAAATCTTCTTATTGTTGTTAGTCTTGTCATAACCAAAGCGTCCATTCCTGAATGTTTTATGTGAACAGTGTTTTTATCATGTGTGACATCTTTACATGTCGTATGACATTAAACAAAGCGGGTCATGAGGTCAGAGGGATTCTGGTGAGCGGCCTGTCCTTAGAAAAGTGAAGAAAGTATTTGTGACGTGTGAAATGGAACAAACAGAGTCACAAAGAGAGTCGAGAACGTCGGTAATACCGTAAAACCTGCAGAATTCACCGTCAGTGTTGGAGACGCTCGGCGCCGTTCAGTCCTGCTGTTCAAAATGCTGGAACAGCCTCGTCATCAGTACTTCATAAGTAAAGAAACCAAAGTTTATCTTCAGCAGTATTTGCTCTTGTTTACCCTCAGATGTGTATGTTTGATTAAATTTTGGTTGTTTCTTTCAGAATAAAGAGTCAGTTACAAAGATCATCACCATCACACATCTAATGACATGACGTCCTGGACCCAGGTGGTTTTATTATTCTGTTTTTATGGTGTGTTTTACAGTTTGTGAATTGGTCACAATGACTGTTTTCATCTTATTTTGAGTCTTTTGTGGCGATGCCACTCCACTGGAAACATAAAACCTGGACTTGATATAAACCCATAAACGTCTCTTCCCACAATTTCTTTCCTGGATCTATTTGTCCTGATCTGAAGGAGACCTTCGGGGACCTCCCAGATGGGGCATCCTTTTTTCTCCGACCTGCTGCTCATTGTTTGGCACATCGATCAAAGTAAAACATGTCCTTCGCCGCGCCGCGGCTTCAAATCAGATCAAGTCGTGATACAAAAGGTCAAGCGCAGCCTTTTGATGCCTTCACTGTGCCAGAGGAGAACTTTAGAGATGATAAAATGGAGGGGAAATAAAGGCAGAGAGTTTGTATTTTATAGCAGTGATCTGCATGTTTTACTTCCACAGGAAAAGGTAAAGGTCAGGACTCCAGGTCAAACAGGACTCACACACAGCAGAGGATTCATGGACAAATGGGGACGTGTCACGTTCGTGGCAGCAGCCTTGTGACTGACGTGAAGTTTGTCCCTGTAGAATCTTGATCACATGACGTAGATCACGTCTTATTTTTCAGTATATTTATGCCCTTGGCCATTTGTGAAAATCAGGAACATTCACTGCAAAGGACACAGTAAAAACAGAATTAAATAGTTTATTAGACAAACATTTGACCACCAGCTTCTGGTTCAGGCCCCAGACGTTCAAATAACCTTCCTTTTTCCATCTAAATGCAAATGGAACGCTGCTGAAGGAGTAGAAATCACTGCCGTTTCCTCGGCGCCCGTGACTTTGCACTTTGTCCTCGTGTTGGGAAAAATGCTCTTTACAGCTCCTTCCTCTCTGTGATGGTACATGTGGACGCTACAGTCGGGATCCACACAATAAATGATCCGATATCTATCGACAGACACGGGCCTCGACAGCATTCAGGGACAAGACATTTTATTATGGAACATTCCAACGGCTGAGATTTGATTCTGAGTCAGTCTGACCACAGACTGTCTCTGTCCTGGACAAACCCTGTGTGATGTCACCTGTAGGTTTTCTACAGAGACCCAGAACAGCCGATTTGACCGTCACCATGTGGGCCCCACCATGTTGGCAGCAGCAACCGCGATGAACTCATTAATGCATAAAGGGGAGGAGCATGTGAGCCTGAACACACCCCTCTCTTCAAGTCCAGTTCAGCTAAGCTAACAGGCTAACCTGGGTTCAGGTGCTTATTAAAACACATTTTTGGGACTGTGTGGTGGTTTTCCTAACAGTTTATTTGCTGTGAACATTTAAACTTATGAGCCACTTATTTTCTCAGTAATCATACATTAACCAGGCTTAATGAAAGAAGCTACCATTAGTGCTAAAAATGCTAACACCATTAGCATACAACATTAAGTAAGAGGAGAGTTTCACTCAGTGTGAATATTTCAGCAGAGGTGTCTTAATTTATCCGTTACAACATTTGATTACAACAACAAAACAGATTATTTCAGGTGTCTGTAATAAAATACACAAAACAAAAAGACACAACAACACAACAGCTGGCGGACACATCCAGGGGACAACGAGGTAAAGACGCTACGAGAGGTAGAAACCATGGACTCAGCCACTGCCACTCAGTGACCACGCCCCCAATTACGTACGCCACTAAAATATAAACTCAACTGATGTCAAGTCTGTTTTTAAAACCAAATCAAGTCTTAATTTGATAAATTTTTAACTAAAGTCACTCAACCCTTTTATTTATTCATAGCATTTAACATCATTGTCCTATTTACATTCATAATTTTAACTTCTGTAATGTATTTAGTTATAATAATAATAATAATTTATCATTTATATTACGTTATTATAAGCATCATCATAATTAGCTTTTTGTGTCACTATGTGTACTTATTAATTCATTTTAAATTTTGTAATAATTGTTCATTTAGCTTGTATTTGTTTACATTGTTTATATGCTTTTAGTTATTTGTTTTATTTGTGGACCACAGAGGAAATATGTTTTTTCACTTTATTGTGTTATCGATGTTATCTATATACTTTGAGATGTGCAATGAATTGTGCTAAATCAGTTCAGTTTAATTCAAAATGCCCTTTTCCTTGACAAAGTAGAACAGCCAGTCACTGTTTAGACACAGACTCTTCTGAACTCCAGCCTGATCAGGACCACGGCTGAGCTGTGTGGTTATTCTGCACATTGTACCCTTCCATCAGTCAGGCGTCCAGTGTAAAACTGTTGCCAAATCCCGATGTGGATCTGTGCTGGATCCACTGTGGTGACCCTGAACAAACAATAAAACAACTCTTCTGTCCGTCCCCACAGATCTGGCAATGGTTTTGCGCCCTCCAACATTTTGTGGTGCTTCCTCTTCCACTGCACTCTTCCTTCCTAAACCCATCTGGAGAGAGTTTGTCCTCTTGGAGGTAAAAAGTTATAGATTGGACACCAGGAGATATCTGTACTTTTTTTTGGCCAAGGAAGATCAAAGTGAAAGCAAACATGTAAAAGCAAGTCAGGGAAGGATTCGGCACCCTAACACTTTGTTCCTACATGCCTGGCCTGAGTGGAAACAAATCAGTACTTCTAAAAAGCTCCCCTTCATCTGTGTTCTTTTTAAATATCCTAAAAAACAGATGTTTATCGGTCGCCCACTAAAGGTCAAAGTCTTCTCCGTGATCCACTGCAGACCCAGGGAACAAATTAAATTCAGAACAATTACACAAGTCATGACATTCCTCTAAATATGACTAAAAACTGGCTGTGAATTCAATGTGTACTTTGCACATGACAGTGCACAATTTTGTACTTTAGGTGAGCTGCCTTAGAATAAATGCAAACAGTTCTCCATGGAATTGTACGTTCCACACAAAGTTGGAAGAGACCACATCAGAATGAATCGATTGTGCTATGCTTTCAGAATTACACAAAGAAGGAACTGTACCCACAAAGTATTCACACCACTTCACTTTTTCCACATGTTATGTTACAGCCTCATTCCAAAATGAAGTAAATTCATTTTCAAATTAATTTATTAAAAAAAACCTCACAGTACCCCATAATAACAACATGAAAAAGTTTTTTTTTTGCAAATTTATTAAAAATAAAAAACAAACAAACAAAGAAATCACGTGTCCATAAGTATTCACACTCTTTGCTCAATACTTTGTTGATGCACCTTTGGCAGAAATTCCAGCCTCAAGTCTTCTTGAATATGATGCCACAAGTTTGGTGCACCTATGTTTGGGCACTTTGGTCCATTCCTCTTTGCAGCACCTCTCAAGCTCCATCAGGTTGGATGGGGAGCGTCGGTGCACAGCCATTTTCAGATCTTTCCAGAGATGTTCAATCAGATTCAGGTCTGGGCTCTGGCTGGACCACTCAAGGACATTCACAGAGTTGTCCTGAAGCCACTCCTTTGATATCTTGGCTGTGTGCTTAGAGTTGTTGTCCTGCTGAAAGATGAACTGTCACCCCAGTCTGAGGTCAAGAGCAATCTGGAACAGATTTTCATCCAGGATGTCTCTGTACATTGCTGCGTTCATCTTTCCCTCAATCCTGACTAGTCTCCCAGTTCCTGCTGCTGAAAAACATCCCCACAGCATGATGCTGCCACCACCATGCTTCGTTGTAGGGATGATGCCTGGTTTCCTCCAATCATGATGCCAAAGAGTTCAATCTTTGTCTCATCAGACCAGAGAATTTTGTTTCTCCTGGTCTGAGAGTCCTTCAGGTGTCTTTTGTCAAACTCCAGGTGGGGTTCCATGTGCCTTTTACTTTGGAGTGGCTTCCATCTGGCCACTCTACCATACAGGCCTGATTGGTTGATTGCTGCAGAGATGGTTGTCCTTCTGGAAGGTTCTCCTCTCTCCACAGAGGAATGCTGGAGCTCTGACAGAGTGACCATCGGGTTCTTGGTCACCTCCCTGACTAAGATCCTTCTCCCACGATCACCCAGTTTAGACGGGCGTCCAGCTCTAGGAAGAGTCCTGGTGGATTTGAACTTGTTCCATTTACAGATGATGGAGGCCATTGTGCTCATTGGGACCTTCAAAGCAGCAGAAATATTTCTGTCCCCTTCCCCAGGTTTGTGTCTCCAGACAATCCTGTCTCAGAGGTCTACAGACAATTCCTTTGACTTCATGCTTGGTTTGTGCTCTGACTGTCAACTGTGGGACCTTATATGTAGGCAGGTGTGTGTCTTTCCAAATCATGTCCAATCAACTGAATTTACCCCAGGTGTACTCCACCTGGGGTAAATTCTGTAGTTGTTCTGTAGTTGTTGTTCTGTAGAAACATCTCATGGATGATCAGTGGAAACAGGAGGCACCTGAGCTCAATTTTGAGCTTCAAGGAAAAGACTGTGAATACTTACGGACATGTGATTTCTTAGTTTTTTTTTACTTTTAATAAATTTGCAAAAATCAAAAAAAAAAAAAAAAAAAACTTTTTTCATGTTGTCATTATGGGGGATTGTGTGTAGAATTATGAGGAAAAAATGAATTTCATAAATTTTGGAATAAGGCTGTAACATAAAATGTGGAAAAAGTGAAGCGCTGTGAATACTTTCTGGATGCACTGTAAATATTCAATTTTCTGTTTGTTTCAGAGAAAGTAATTAAACCCTAACCCCAACCCTCAACCATTTAAATGAAAGTCATTTGTAAGGAAGGTTGCTAGGCAGTAGAAACATCACTTTTGAGCTTCATTCTGAATCTGGAAGTACATGGCACACTTCCAAAAATGGTGGCCAGTTTCAGGCGTGCACAATATCCCACGATTGTCCACATTTGCATGGAACATACACAAATTTAAGAACTTTTAAAAGTCCGCAGATCTCAGAAGAGTATAATGACAGTTCACAATATTTGGTTTTGCAATGAAGTTATTTGATTTTGGCACCATGTGGTTCATATTCTTAGTGAGTGGTTTGAGAAGATTAAACTTTGATTTGAGACCTGAGCCAAATCAGTGATACATGTTTTTGAAAATAGGACACATTTATAATAATTAAATAGGTCATAGTTTTCTGATACAACACACACCATTTTTAATAGTTGATAAACAATCAAAAAATGCACAGCAACAGTAGTATTTTGTGACATTAAAACCTTTAAATTTGCCTCCAATTTTCTGTGCACTTACATAAACACTTTTTTCATTCATACATTACGTTGGAAAACAAATGTGGATATGACAGAGTCATAAATCATAAAGGACAACAAGGCATTTATGGCTGCAAATGAGTGTAAAACATTTTAAGAAGAGTCTACAGCTATCATGTTGTCGTACATGAATAGGAGATATTGCACAGAGAAAAGGCTCTTGGGGGATGACATCATCATTCAGTGAAAAAAAAGCTTGTGAGGATTACACGAGGAACTAGGACTTGAACAGAAAGCCGTCCAACAAACAGGTCACACAGGCCGCGCTCACCTGGGCAAGTTACCAAAGTCACAGGTTCCATAAGCAAAGAAAAATCAAAGACAAAACAAAAAAAAAAAATCTAGAGTTGACATCATTTAATGCTCACTTGACATTAAAAAATAAAACCAACAAGTTGCAAAATAGAACAAAATCATAAAACTGGTCAGTTATTGTCAGACCACAGGTGGCAATCGATCCCATGACCTTCTTGCTGTGAGGCATTAGTGCTAATTACGAAGCCACCCTGCTGTCCTATATAGATATATGTGGGAAAAAAAAAGACATTTTACTGAAGAAAATGTGCCCAATGACATAAACTTACACTTAAATGCAATGACACGTCACTAAAATAAACAACGGACATATTGGATAATTGTACAATAAATCGGGTTATAAAACACTCAGGTTATAAAAGGTGTGCAGGAGGGCTGGGTGACGTGGACAACATCAGACTGGGTTACTGAAGGAAGTGAAACCGAACACTCACACAAAGTCATAAACTTGAATTCATGTGTGGGTTAAGTTGAAAAAGGCTAAAAAGTTGTGTTTTCTCCCAATGACGTTGGTCTGATCTGATGGCTCGTGGTGCACTCAGAACATCCGGATCAGCGCTGGCACAGTAATACAGTGATGAGGGCGTGACGGCCACTGCTGCTGTCAGGGAAGGCAGTTAGCGTTCTGATGATATCTCCATCAGTGACATCATACAGGGAAATGTTACAGAAAGAAATAACAGCGTAATGTCGCACATGTTGAAGCATGAGATCAAAGAAAATATTTGGGGGCTGAATTGGATTACCCGCCAAATTTACTGAAGTCACTTCTCAAAAAGAGGAACTTGCAACAAAATTAGGTGTAATAAAAAAAAAAAGCCAACATTCTATTTTTCCTTCCATATTTTATCTTTCACTTCCATAATAAGACGCTAAATTCTTTCAAATAATGTCCAATAATGAGGTCCAGAGTTATGGTAAATAACAGTGTTTTATCTGGATGCTTTAAAAAGTTATTACAAAAAAAGTGGCCAAATTGTCTGGAGTGGTATTTACAGTTATGATTGTTATTCTTGTACAACCGATGCTTTCTGCCTTCTTTCAGGAGGTATATATGTCGGGGAGGTGATGGTCCAGGTGTTAAGCACATTTTTCATCAGTCTGAAAAACGAAGCTGGACGACGGTTAAACAATGTCTCTGAAAGTCACCGTCAGTTTCATTTTGGCTTCAGTGTCCTTCGTTAGTGGCGTGTGACCGGGGCTTTACGTCGACATTTGCACCACTGCAGCGCTCCTTCTCATTCCTTGTGGGTTAACAGTAACAAAGACAACAGAATTACTTACTGATACGGCGTGGAATTCACCTCCAGTGGCCATTTCACTCCCTGGAAATCTGACAGCTGAGCTGTTGTTTCTAATGACGCCAAACACGCGAGTGCGAGGCTCGGCAACCGGCAGCACAACTTAAAAATTGTCCATTCACAGCTACCTGTTAACTTTGTGATTTGTTATAATGAGGCCACACCTCCCTCGTTTCATTCAACGTTTAAACCCACAAACACATCAACTTTGGAAAGATGAATTGTGAATCGGAACTTTTAGCTGCTGCCGTCTTGTTCCAAAGGCTTTTTGACTCTGACGGCCGGCGCTTTGTGTGAATGTCAGTGATCCAGCTGCTGCAGAATCACCTTTGCTGACCCTGGTTTTCACTCTTATCTGTTTTATTCATTATTTGTTGCAGCCTGAGTCTGTTTTAAAATCACCGAGATCCATTTTACAAAAAAAAAAAAAATGTTTTTCATTTCCTCGGTGGAATGAAATGCAATGTTTTTGCAGTGTGAAAATACTAAATAGATCTAAAAAACAGATTTCAGTGTCTTTGGAATCCTTATCTGGCTTCAGAAAAACACTGAACGCACCTTTAAACACATAAATTCCAGTTAATGCACATAATTAATCTGATTTCTAATAGAAATAAAGTTTATGAACCCCTTCACTTGAGTTTTTCTTGGGAGTTTCGAGGTACTGTATATGTACTGTATAATGTAGTACTGCACAGGTTTTAATGCTGGGTCCACTTCAAAATAATGAGTTGTATGTTGAACAGAAGCTTAGACGTGAGACATAAGTGCAGTAGTTCAGTAATACTTCATATGGGATTCCATACAACAAGGCAGTGCTTTAATGAGAACACTTGGACACACAGGTCACAGTTCTACACTCGATCGACTCGCTACATCCTCTTTATCGCTGATTGGTTCTCCGAACACATCGAATTGGCTGCAGTTTAAAAATCCCAAATCTCAGCTCTGATGCAGTATTTAAAAACACAAAGAACCTGATATGTTTCCCAACAGGCCATGACTCAAGTTAATGTGAGAACAAAAATGGATCCAAGCAAGTAAAGCTGCTCGTCAGCACTGGTAAAAGTTTGTTTCATTAAATGCAACAAGCACAGTTAGAAACAAAGAAGGAACTTCCCATGTATGTACTCAGTCCATCTGTAGAACTAATATTAACCCTGGAACATCGCCTTATCTAAAATCAAAAGAATTAACTGAGAATCACCACTGATTCCAGTAGGGGTTAAGAAAAAGCCTAAGCGCCAGCTGTTCTTGTTTTAAAGCTGCTAACAAATCCTATTTACAGTCATCTACTGGATGCAACAGAAATATCAGTGCAAAAAAAAAAAAAAAAAAAATTGAATTTTGGAAAAGTTCAGTACTTTTGGCAGTTATTTCACAAGATGAAAATTGTTATATTTACCATACTCACTACATATGAGCTAAAATGTTTAAAGCATTTTTTTCAAATTTTAATTATGATCGTTATAACCTGCAGCTGACCCCCCCCCCCACCACTACAACATAAAATATTCCATAAAATCAATCTAAAACAAAAAAGGATTTACAACATAATGCAAAAATGTTGTTCATTTTTACACTCAGAATTTGGTGGCGTGGAGGCGATCAGCTGAGGTGTTCTAGAAGTCCAGGTTGTTTACATAAGCTGCCTTCAGCTCATATGGATTGTTGGTCTGGTGGCTCTCATCTTCCTCTGGAGGGGAGGTGATGGTCTAGTGGTTAAGTGTTGGGCTTGAGACCAGAGGATCTTCTGGTTCAAATCCCAGCCTGACTGGAAAATCACTAAGGGCCCTTGGGCAAGGTCCTTAATCTCCTAGTTGTTCCCGTTGTGTAGTAAGCGCCTTGTATGGCAGCACCCTGACATCGGGGTGAATGTGAGGCATTATTGCAAAGCACTTTGAGCGTCTGATGCAGATGACAAAGCGTGATATAAATGCAGTACATTTGACATTCCTCTTGACTGTCAGCAAGCCGGGTCTTAATAATTCTGGCACTGCAGGCAGGCGCCTACTGGAAACGGAAATCAGCATCTCCATAAAGCATCAGATGGAAGAATAAGTGCTGTCAAATTTCCTGGTAGAAGGCTGTGTTGACTTTGGACTTCATAAAACACCAGCAGATGACATGTCCCCAAACCATCACGGAGTGTGGAGACATCACACTGGAATCCACTCTTCCTCCAGACTCTGGGATCTTGATTTAAAAATGAAATGAAACATTCACTTTCTTCTGAAAAGAAGACTTTGGACCACTGAGCAGTGGTCCAGTTCTTTTTGTCCTTAGCCCAGGTGAGAGTCTTATGGTTTTGTCTAATTGAAGAGTGGCTTGACACTAGGAATGCAATACTTGTAACCCATTTACTGGACATGTCTGTGTGGTGACAACTCCAGCAGCAATTCAATCCTTGTGAAGCTCCACCAAGTTCTGGAATCTGTTTTGCTTGACAATTTTCTCAAGGCTGTGGTCATCCCTGTTGCTTGCGCATCTTTTCCGACCACACTTTTCCCTTCCAGTCAACTTTCCATGAAGATGCTTTGATCCAGCACTCTATGAACAGCCAGCCCTTTCAGCAATGGCCTTCTGTGTCTTACCCTCCTTGTGGAGGGTATCATTCAGTGAGCGTCTTCTGGACCACTGTCAGGTCAGCAGTCTTCCACATGATTGTCGTTGTGTGGACTCAACCAGACTGGGAGTTACATGGTATTTATACTGCACAAATAATGACTTACTCAACCTTTAAATGAAATATTCCAGTATTTTAAGATGTTTGTTTTTGCTGTAGAACATAATTATCAACACTGAAATGAAATAATAATAACTCAAACATTTTAGTACATATGTCATAAGTGTAGAACATATAACAGTTTCAATTTAATGAAATAAAATAACTGACAAAAAAGAGAGAACATTTTTCAAAATATTAAAATATTTTAAGATGCACCTTTAATCTCCATTCACACTAATAAGCTGACGAGTTTTGGCCATTTACAAAACAAAAAGTAAAATCATTTTTTTTAATTAAAAAAAATGGTAATTCCTTATTTGTGCTTTATGACCCACAAATCCACTTCATTGTTGAAATGGGACAATTTTAAGAGGCACTGCATGAAGTGCTCACATCTGTCACACCAAAGATAATCTCTAAAGCTCTAACAAGGACTGAAAATACAAATAGTAAATATAATACATTTATATATTAATAAAGTTGATTCGGTTCTCTTCCATAATCCGGTGTCCAATTTAAAAAATATTATCTTCACACTGTCAAACCTCGAATGTGAAGCATCCCTCCGGTGTCAGCACACAAAGCCCTTAAGAAGCTCTAAGAGAGAAATGTCGCTGCCCGTGTTGATTCTAGTTACCAAATGCAGATGGCAAAGGAAGCTTGTGCTAAAAAGCAGGAAGAGTTTTAACATAGTAATTCAACAAGAAGACTTAATATATTTGCCAATTTTAAGGATTGCTATGGTGTCTCAGTCTCAGAGATCCTTCAGAGTTTAAACAGTAACCTCGTTTTTGCTGGCAGTACGGTATGTATGGTGTGGACCACCAGGAAGGTACTGTAGGTGGTCCACTGTGTGTGTTCGTCGGGAGGCAAATGCTTGCCTCTTAGAAGCTGAGGGTTGGTGATTGACGGTCAGTAAATTGTAGTCGTTATGGGCAGTAGGTTGAGAGTGCATCTTGGTCATCTTGTGGCGGTCCATGACAGGTGTGGTGGGCATCAACATGTCAGCGTGAGACATCGCCCGTGCCATGGCCTTCTCCCGAAACTTGTTACGCCTCGCTGCTGGGGACAACAACAGATCTTGGGACTGGAGGCGGTCTGCTGACAGTAGCTGCTCTTCAGAGAGGTTGCGGCTACTTCCGTACGCAGTGGCAGCCATGGCACCATATGAAGACAAACCATAGTCTCCACGACGTGGTGTCCTAGGAGGAGACAAAACATGGTCCTGGGACATGGCCCTCTGCACTCGACGAGGCCTTTGGCGCTGTTGGGGTTCTGCATTCAGCTTCACCATGTGGGTTGGTCCCCGTCCGCCGAAGTCAAGATGAAGATGCGTCCTGGAGTAGTACTCATCCTTCTCACCTGAGTGAAGCACCCAGAAGATAAGTATAAGTAAGTAAGTAAGAAGATAAGTAAGAGACAGACAGAGAGGTTGATGTTTAATGTAAAAAAAAAAAAAAAGCTCACTATTTGTTGCTGTAAACAATCATGATTGTGGCTTATCAGAATTTTCCTCCAGTTCCACTGAACAAAGGTAAAGGTCTTTTATATTTTTAACGTGGGAAGCCAATCAACACTTGTTTCCAGAAGGGTCCATGGCACATGTCTTTTCCAACTTCCTGGCACCCCAATTCAATGATCATACTGCTGGAGACCAGGGAACAAACCCTGATCACCAGCAGCACTCTACAGAGTGCACTTGGTTGCTTAAATTTGGTCTTAAATGCACAAAGAACAATACTTGTTTTACACACTCTAAGATACAAGATCTGTGCATAGGTTTGATAGACCGAGCTTTGAGCTAGACTGGGAAGGGGTGTGTGCATGTGTATGTGCAGAAACAGGAGTTTTATGTGTGGGTGGGGTTGTGCATTTCATTGCCACAGTTACTGTTGCTGGGCATATCTGTAATATTTGCTGAGTGTAAAGCTTCAATCAAATCAGCACAGATTATTTAAAACATTAACGGCTGCATCATGAAATTTCATATTTTACTGAACTTTTACTCAAGATCTGACTTTTCAAAGCAAACTGTTGGTGTTCGGTTCTGTGAGGGGCCTCGGTGGTTTTGTTATGTGTTTGCTGTCTGTGGTCATGTCTGAGTCCTGTCACCTGTCTGTGTGTTCTGTCTTGGATATGTGTGAGTGTGTGCGTGGGTCTTGTCCACGGCTGGACTGGTTATCTGGCATACCGCCGGCCCTCGCGCATTTTGGGCCCCCTCAGGTCTGGCATTAAAAAATATATGTATATAATTATATTTTTTATTGATTGCGACGGTAAAAAATGACACATAGTGGCCCACTGGATGCTTCTCCTGAGGCACATTGGGCTAGTCCAATGACATTCCTTGGTTCTCGAAGGCCCACCCCTCCCTACAGGCCCCCACCTGACCCAAGTCATCACTCAAAGTTTTGGCTATTCGGTCCGAGCTCGAGCAGAGAACGGAGAGTTGTGCGCAAAATGGAGAAGCAAAAGAGTGGAGCTGAGAAGCGAAAGGAAAAAAGAAAACAGAAATTAAAAGATGACGCAGCAAAATGTGCCAAAATCACAGATACGTTTAAAACCACAAGCTCGACCTCGGGTTCGGGTAGTGGGGCCGCCGGTCCGTCATTTCAAACTAGCCCGGGACCGGCGTCGAGAGCACAGGTGGTGGAGAGTGAGCAGGAGGAGGAGACGGAGACGGAGAGAGACGTGACCCAGCAGGGAGAGATTGAGGTTAGAATTCATCTCAACACTTGCTAGTAGCTAGCCAATGCAGTGTAGCTATTCACCGCTTCGGCGTTTTGTTTCCCATTTATTGCCTGAAACTAAGACTAACTCGTCATCCTGACTTTCTCAAATCAGTCACAAACATGTACCCATTTGATTTATTTTCATACACTTTGACTTCTCTTGTATTGTTGCGCCAGCATACAGAACTCTTCCATTTGTCTTGAACTGTCACAAGGACTACCTGTGCTGTGTGTCTAAAGTAATTGCTAGTGCGTGTTAGTTATGGCATCCTCCCCTTTCACTTTCTCAAATCCAGCTAATATCTTATTTCTACTCTATTGCTTGTCGTGTGTTGTGCAACTATGATTTTATACAAAATGTATTTTTGTAATCTTTTCCTTCTGTAATGGCATGCCATGTCATTATGAAGACATCTCGTATGAAGTATTAGCTGCCTCGTGGCATGGCAGATGGATAGGTAAGAAGCCGACTAGCTGTGCTACTGTTTAGCAATTGCTGGTAGCCGTTCCAAGGTGGAGTAGCTACTGCCAGCCTGGTGAGAAGGGGCAGAAAGACATGTGATACGCTGTGGAATTGGCATAAAATATTTTTGGTTGTTATTAACATTCCATTCAGTAAGCTCACTGACAGTATCTCTCAACTGGAGCAATAGTAAGCTGAAAGTATGAAAATGTTTAACCTAGGAAATTATTACTAAGGGATTAATTTTATTCAGTAAGACTTAGAACATACAATAGCGGCCCAGATGGAGTTGTGCACAACACAGCCCTTTTCTTACTGTATATTAACAGAAATCATATTTACCTTATGGCCTATGCAGCACAATTTCCCTACTGTTTCCATGTTATTCATATGACCATCTATATTTAAGGACATAATACATTAGGGAATTAGGAGTTGGAGCACCTGTGTGTGTAGGTGTGTGTGTGTGTGTGTGTGTGTGTGTGTGTGTGTGTGTGTGTGTGTGTGTGTGTGTGTGTGGTGCCTTAGCTTTGGTGTCAAATAATGCTCTGACTAGATTTGGTGTCCAACTTACAGTGTTGTGTGTGTTAGTGAAATATTGCTTTGCTTAACCCTCGTAAGGTGTTTGGGTCTGTGGGACCCATTTTCAGTTTTTGCTTAAGGAAAATGGTATGAATATATATATATTTTTTTCACATTGAGATTCACTGGCCAGGGCTCATATCAGGGCTCATACCAGGGCTCATAATCAGGAAAAAAAAAAGTTAGTGACCTTATCCTCCTCTCTCTCTATCTCTCACCCTCAAAAACATACATACACAGAACTTCACATACATTCTTCTTTAGCATATGCTTCCAGACATCAGATATAGGCCTATATATATAATATATATAATTCAGATTCAAGCAATTCAGAATATTTCAGTTGGATGCAGTTCTTTCACAGCACCAGGGCACTTCCTCTGCATCATCCCAGTCCACCCAGCTGTCAATAGGTACACTAGACTTTCCTGGGGAGTAACCCTGCTCCCACAGGGTAACTCCCACAGGGAGTTGTGGACTCTTCATGCTACTGTTTCAGCAGATAAGCAGCGGTCCAATGGCCTTCACGGCCTGTAATGGACTTTCAGTCTAAAAGCACCACAGAATATTCTGTAGCTACTGCTGCTGGAAGGACAATGAGCTTATTCAATGAAGAATGACATCCAACAGTTGAATTGTTTTGCCAGTTTTCATCAAGACAAAAGGACAAAGCTGTGGTCGTGGTCATCAGCGATGAGAGGACTCATCAGCACTCAGCGCTTCCTGTGCTCGGAGTTCCTGCATGGGTAACTAGCTGTTTAGTTGTTCTGCAATTCTGCCAACACACATGCGTAACAGTAAAGTCATTACAGCCGTATTAACCTTCGCCGGCAATCAGCTCCCGGCTCACGTTTATCCATCTGCAGTTTGTGCAGATGGATAAACTGCAGATGGATTTTTCTGGCAGAATCAATGTGCACATCAACAATACCGTATCAGCACTGGGACCTGCTGCTTCAGGTCACAGTGCTGAACATAGTCGAGGGGCCTTTTAGGACCACGCAGGGCTCCAGTAGAGGACTTGGGCTCATGCAATTTCTTGTTAGCATGCTGGTCTCTCTGGTAGAGATGTGCCTGAATGCAGAATGTCACCGTATTGGCCCTCCACATGGGGCTTTCATCTCAACTGCTCTATGCATTTACTAATGACACAGGCTCCACTCCCCCCCCGCAACGATTTGCTCCAGCAAATATCCCTGAAGGCTGAGCTTTAGATGTGACGTTATAGCCAGAAAATGTCTGCTGGAGGCAAGAAAGTGTATATCGCCACAGCTTGAAGACGGGTCAAACACTCGTTCACGCTGAGAGACGCGAGGTGATTATCCACGCATACGGAAATGAAGGAGGGGCTCCGATTTATGTTTCTGTGATGAGACACAATGTTAAGTTCAGGTCACAGAGCCACAAACAGACACATTCACACCCACTCGCACACCTACGGACAATTTAAAGATCCCAATCCACCTAAACATGCCTTTGGATGTGGGATTAAACCGGAGCACCCGGAGGAAACCCATGCAAACACGGGGAGAACATGCAAACTCCAGACAGAAAGGCCACAGGTGGGAATTGAACCCATGACCTTCTCGCTGTAAGGCAACAGTGCTAACCACTAATCCACCGTGCTGCCTGCAGTCCCAACATAAATTTAAAAACATTTTTAAATAATAATAATAAAAAACAACAACAACACCATGTTAGCAATGACAGTGTGTGGTTAAATAAAGTGGTATGACTTCATTTAGAGCTGGCCTGCAGGGGGCGTATTTATGCAGATGTTTTTTCTGTTCAGCATGTTTTTTAAAAGTTTGATTTTTCTCATACAACAAATGTGAATAAAACATTCAGAGCTTCTTAACAATGTTTTCAGTGTATAATAGTGTAAAACCATGAGGTTGTCCTTTAAGAGGAGCGATGCCTATTGCTGGAAAACAAAAGCAGAACCTCTATAATCAGCTTGACGGCGCCCGAGTGTAACGTGGAACCACAAACATGTCAAAGCGCCAACATGAGCTCATTAAAGCTCCCGTTCTTATTGACTGGATCCATGTTTATGTGTCGGTTATTGATCAGAGAGCACAAACCAACACGCTGTAATCACAGAACACACGACCACGTCAGCCCCCTGAAACATCTTCAGGAAAACTTTGGAGATGTTGTAAAACAACAAGGTGGAATTCAATAATTCCCTCTTCTTTTTTGTTTTGTTTTGTTTAGATTGTTTGTGTGTGTGTGGAGGATTAAAATGGTTTGTTCATCCTGAAGGGTGTGTAATCCTTTTTAGGTTAATTAAGGAGACAGACAGCGTTTCTCCTGCTGGACTGACTCCTCTGAGGAGCTCAGATGGTTATTTTAGTTCTTTCTAACTGTCCTGGTTGTGGTGACCTGCAGCTCTGCTGCAACGTGCATATGAATAAAGTTAAAAACGGTTTTCATTTTGTCATTTGCATGTTTTGTATAATCATGGTAATGTTAGTTTTGGCTGTGCTTGCAAAGATGCCGTCGAGTGAAAATGCTTTCTTTCTTCTTTCACAAATTTTCGCACAGCGTACAGCTGCTGCTTCAAACTGAAATAAAAAAGCCTCTGTGGAGTTCTGCATGAGTCATCTCTGTGATGTTATGTATTTATTTATCATGTGTGCGTGCGTGCATGTGCTCGGCTCCAGCCAGATAATGCTGCTTGTTTGATGAGAGACTTTAAAAAAAGCAACGGAATAAAATAAACATAATGACGCATTTGATTCAAATAAATCAGACAATCATTTCCTCTGCCAAGGACATAATGTTTGTTGTCTGCCTGTCTTGTAAACAGCAAGATTACACAAAAAAAATCTACCAAGTCGATGTTCTTGAAACTCAGCAGAGAGGTGTACCATTCTGGAGTTTAGGAGTCATTTGTGCACACACCACAAGTTGAGAGCTTACTGCAAGAATCCACTGTTTAGTTCTCTCTCCGTGTCCACTTGACATTTCCTTTTGTCCAAACTGTAACAAATAACATCCAATATGCTGTCCAAATCAGGTTTATCATCTTGCTTATTTTTGGAAATTGTTATTCTAAATACCAGCACATGCTGTGGTGTGGACATATGCAACTGAGTTCCTGTCCATTGTTAAAATTGCCCACATGGGGGATAAAAAACAACCAAACAAAAAACAAACCAAAAACTACGGCTTTGATTGAATCCAAGGTGGTTGCATGATGTGGTAAATGTGAAGGAAATTAAAAGGAGAAAGTGAATAATTGTATTTATCATTTGGCACATTTAGTTCATGTCATGTTTTACAACTGACAAGGTCGAGATATTTCCTTTGTTCAGAGTTTGTCGGGTAACTGATTCATGGTGATATCAACATCCATTATTCACTATTTTTTTACCTAATATCCATAATTTATCCAAATATTGTCAACTTTACAATTTTGCAGCATTCATCCTTGACCCAGAATTCATAAATATACCCAACGGTAAATGTCAGCTCACTCCAGTTTCTCTGTGATAGAAGTTAAGACACAGACAGAGGCCACTTGGCACTTAATATATACAGTAGTGTTCAGAATAATAGTAGTACTATGTGACTAAAAAGATTAATCCAGGTTTTGAGTATATTTCTTATTGTTACATGGGAAACAAGGTACCAGTAGATTCAGTAGATTCTCACAAATCCAACAAGACCAAGCATTCATGATATGCACACTCTTAAGGCTATGAAATTGGGCTATTAGTAAAAAAAAAGTAGAAAAGTGGGTGTTCACAGTAATAGTAGCATCTGCTGTTGACGCTACAAACTCAAAACTATTATGTTCAAACTGCTTTTTTAGCAATCCTGTGAATCACTAAACTAGTATTTAGTTGTATAAACACAGTTTTTCATGATTTCTTCACATCTGTGAGGCATTAATTTTGTTGGTTTGGAACCAAGATTTTGCTCTGCTTGGGGTCATTGTCTTGTTGAAACACCCACTTCAAGGGCATGTCCTCTTCAGCATAAGGCAACATGACCTCTTCAAGTATTTTGACATATCCAAACTGATCCATGATACCTGGTATGCGATATATAGGTCCAACACCATAGTAGGAGAAACATGGCCATATCATGATGCTTGCACCACCATGCTTCACTGTCTTCACTGTGAACTGTGGCTTGAATTCAGAGTTTGGGGGTCGTCTCACAAACTGTCTGCAGCCCTTGGACCCAAAAAGAACAATTTTACTCTCATCAGTCCACAAAATATTCCTCCATTTCTCTTTAGCCCAGTTGATGTGTTCTTTGGCAAATTGTAACCTCTTCTGCACGTCTTTTATTTAACAGAGGGACTTTGCGGGGGATTCTTGGAAATAAATTAGCTTCACACAGGCGTCTTCTAACTGTCACAGCACTTACAGGTAACTCCAGACTGTCTTTGATCATCCTGGAGCTGATCAATGGGTGAGCCTTTGCCATTCTGGTTATTCTTCTATCCATTTTGATGGTTGTTTTCCGTTTTCTTCCACGCGTCTCTGTTTTTGTCCATTTTAAAGCATAAGAGATCATTGTAGATGAACAGCCTATAATTTATTGCACCTGCGTATAAGCATGTTCAACAGGTGCTGGCTTCATCCTTAAATAGGGGACACCTGATTCACACCTGTTTGTTCCACAAAACTGACGAACTCACTGACTGAACACCCCCTTTTCTACATTTTTTTTACTAACAGCCCAATTTCATAGCCTTAAGAGTGTGCATATCATGAATGCTTGGTCTTGTTGGATTTGTGAGAATCTACTGGTACCTTGTTTCCCATGTAACAATAAGAAGTATAATCAAAACCTGGATTAATCTTTTTAGTCACATAGCACTACTATTATTCTGAACACTACTGTAGATACAAATGAAACCTCAGCATTCTTACTGTGGGTTTTTTTACTGAGGTTTTTTGACTGTTTTTTTTTTTTTTTTTTTTTTTACTATTTTTTACTGTGGTTTTTTTTTACTGTATGTGTTTTTGACTGTTTTTTTACTATGTTTTTTTACTGTTTTTCTTTTACTGTGTTTTTTGACTGTTTTTTGATAGTGTTTTTTTGACTGTGATTTTTTTTGACTGTTTTTTGACTGTGTTTTTGACTGTTTTTTTTGCTGTCAGTTTTTTTGCTGTGTGTTTTTAGAGGTGTTTTTGTTGTGTTTTTTACAGTTTTTTTTTTTTTTACTTTTTTGACTGTGTTTTTTGACTATTTTTTTTTCTTTTTTTGCTGTGTGTTTTTGACTGTGGTGCTGAAGCTGCTGGTACAGCAGCTCTTATTCCGCGTCTGCTTTCTTGAGCGCACTGCAAAATGCACATCTGAAAGTCTGAGGCTCTCTTCGATGAGTTCACTGACTTCAGGGATTTATCACACTTAAGCGAGACGAGCACAGCTGCAACCTGAAACCATCCCATTACTCTTTAGTAAATCACATTTTAAGCTTGTCTGTAAGAGACTTGCTTTAAAAATGGACAGTCTGAAGTAAAGCATCTGATTAAAGTCCTGTGCGAATCCTGTTTTTCAAACGTGTGTCCGGCCTGAACTCGCAGAGCTCCACAGCGCACCTCTGACTTTTTAATCTCATCTACATTAAAAGTTAATTGTTAAAAATGCTGCAAGATTGGATTTAGATTTAGTTTCTGTCTTTCGAACATGACAAGTTGAAGAAAAGCCAAAAGTGCAAGACTGAAATTTAAAAGTTAACATTAATTATACATTAAATTACTGTGGTTGCTTACAGGAAAACAAACAAACAAAAAAGCTAAACATCTGTTGAGCGCCAAACTTTGTCAGTCAGTCGGTGCAAAAAGAATTGTGCTCATCTGTCTCGAACCAGAGACTGTTTACTGTATTTTCCGAAGTACAAGTCATATTATTTTTTACTAGTTTTGGAGACCGTGCGGCCTATACTCCGGTGCAACTTACACACTGAAGAATTTCCTATCTTTGTTGAATTTGTCTGAATTTGGTAATGTTGTGGCCTCTCTTGGCCACCGTACACAGGCACCGTATCAGGACTGTGCATCACCAAGCCGTCCTATGACTCGATTAATCTCAGAGAAAAGGATCTGATCCCTTTAAACATGACAGATGTGAGCGCAGTGCGATGGATGGCGACGTCGTTCCCACAATGTGAGAGGTGACAAATGAAGCTGCAGCAATCAGTCGTCTCCATATTTGTGCGATACCGCTAGTCTGCATATGTGAGTCAGTGTTTTCTGCAGACTGTCACGTGTCTGCGTGAGCAGCCAAGCCTCTCTAATCTGATTCATCACAAGTCAACAACAAGTGTAACGTCAGTCAGAACCATACAGGTTTACTGAAGCACTCATGATGGTGCAACAGGTTCAGAGGTTTATTTGAGCTGTTGTGAGGTAAAATATAGTGCTGTACATATGTTTTAATGTTTAGAACATTTTGATAAAATTACAGCATTAAATGTTTGTTTCTCCATTGGGGTGCTGACAAAAAATTAGGAGTTGCAATATTCAAATATTCCAATTGCAACACAAATTAAATGTTTTTTTTTTAAATTCAGGAAACAATAGTGCAGCAGATAGAATGTTTACAGAGGAATCCTTCAAATGGTAACACAAGCAGCAAATTTGGCAAAAGTACACCTTAAATATTACTCTTTTGAAAAAACCGACAGGCCACTTGAATTTTCAATAGGCGGTCACGTCACTTGAAGAATTACATAGGGGTCAAAATATAAAAATTCTCCAGTCATATTGAAAATTATACCACATTATTTGTCTGATCATAAAGATTAAAAAAAAGGTATAGTTTGGGCTATCTATGACTGAATTCTATAGAGTTATGGGGTAAAAACAACAAGAATGGTGACAAAGTTCAGTTTCAGTTTGTACAGGGGTCAAAAGTTAGAGTTGCTTCAATTTTGTTCAAAGGTGATGCAAGTTATTGGTTGAGTTAATAGGGTTTCAAAAAGGAATAGTTTGCACCATGTATCATGCTTAGTTATCACAGTAGAGAAGCTTGAATCTTCGACTGGACTGGGTTGCTTGACGCGAGGACGTTTCGCTTCTAATTGCAGAAGCTTCCTCAGCTAAAATTCTTGCTCTGGTAGTCTGACTTCTGTCTTGTAGAGAAGAATAACAGAAGCCAGGAAAAGCTGGAGCTTTAAACCTAACCAGACCCCTCCTACAGACTGCTATTGGCTAGTGACTAACAATTGCTCTAATTAGCACCTGTTGTGCTCTAGTTAGCACCCTCGTAATGACAGGGCAGCTGTCCCTCCTAATGATGGGACTTATCACTTTACGGGGTAACATATGTCACATTTCATAGAAATCAATGGACGTCAACATTATTTGACCTTTACTTTAGAGACCAAACATTGAACACAGTCCAAACTATTCCATTTATTAATCCAAGTAGCTCAATCAACAATTTGCACCATTGGAGGTGATGGTCTAGTGGTTAAGGTGTTGGGCTTGAGTCCAGAAGATCATGGGTTCAAATCCCCACCTGACTGGAAAATCACTCAGGGCCCTTGGGCAAGGCCTTTAATCCCCTATTGCTCCCGGTGTGTAGTGAGCACCTTGTATGGCAGCACCCTGACATTGGGGTGAATATGAGGCATAATTATAAAGCGCTTTGAGCGTCTGATGCAGATGGAAAAGCGCTATATAAATGCAGTCCATTTACCATTTTTTACTAAAATTGGAGCAACTTTAACTTTTAACTCCTGTACAAGCTGAAATTGACCTTTGTCACCATTCTTGTTATTTTTACCCCATAACTCTATAGAATTCAGTTATAGATAGTCCAAACTATACTTTTTTGGAATCTTTGTGATCAGACAAATAATGTGGTGTAGTTTTCAATATGATTGGAGCATTTTTATATTTTAACTCCTGTGTAATTCTTCACTTGACCCCTATGTGGCCACCTATTGAAAATTCAAGTGGCCTGTAAATTTTTTCAAAAGCGCAATGTCTAAGAATTTGTGCTGGATTTGGTGCTTCTATCACCATGTGAAGTATTGTTTCAGTTATTTGCTGCACTGCAAGTACAGTTTCAGTTATATCTTCGTTCATAGACATGCTGGTTGCACCATGGCAGCACAACAATAAAATGATTGTACACAGCTTGGTTGAATACAGATGGATTTTCTTCAAATTTCAAAAGAAATGATGTACTTTTGTTATCAAAAATAAATCTGCAGTTTTACTTCATTTTATTTAAAAATATGAGATAATGTAAGTGTTAAACATTAGAAGAATTACAGTTTTAGCAGCTTTTCTAAAGTAATTTATTAGATGTTTTAAGTATGTACATTTTCTCTAAAATTAATTATACATAATAGCTGAGAATATCACCAGAAAATCCAGTTCAAAAAGCATTTTCTGTTCAGAGATAAAGATGCTATAAGAAAACATCTGGATTCATTTGTGCAACAGCTGGATAAATTGGACACGTGCACAGTGAGAACGTTGTGCACGTGAAAGGGTATGAATACTGAGTGAAATATCAGTGACCACAGTCACACCGTCGCTGCACCACAAATGTCACAGTAAAGTTGTTGGTGTAGAGAAGCTAAAAACAACCAAAAAAAGTGTGTCATTTAGAGAAGTTAACGGCAGTCAGTGGTGCGACGGTTTAATCTGTGGGAACGAGTGTGGAGGCGCTAATGTGGCGCCATGCAAGCTAACAAGTCCATTTTAACTAAAAAACTTTTCTTTTGTAATGAGAACATTTTGCACCTGCTGAGCAGACAAATATTTAGAATTTCACCTGTCTTTAATGAGCGATCAGGTGTTTTAAAGTGGCAGATGGATGACGGACCGCTGAGTGGATGTGTGCAGAGAAGACGAGTATTTACTTAAGTCAGACTTGAGGGCCAACTCGTAGGAGGGCGGCAGGTGACTGAGGTTCTGGAAGGACCTGGAGAGGGACACATCGTAGGGCTCGGTGGATGAGGTCAGGATGTTGTTTGTGCGCTGGCGTCTCTCTGCAGGAGACAGGGAGAAAGGGGGAGACGGGGGACACACAGGGGGTCTTTAATGGAGGCAGAGGGACAGAGAAGCAGCAGGCGGCCCAGGCTCAGGAACGGCTGATTTCAGTGCCTGAGTATGACGAGCTGACCTTTCATTCCTTCTGTCCATTCGTGTGTCCTGGCTATTCAGTGCATTACTCTTGGACACTTTCTGCCTTTCTCTTTTTGCTCATTTTCTCCATTTGACACACCTGTGCAATCACTCACTTTCAGCTCGAGGAGAGTGGTTTTCTACCTGATCTCCACGGACTGCCAGGACTGAATGTTTTTCATCTGTTCTGACATGCAAAACAAGTCAGCTGGCTGCAGAGCTCTAACTTATTACAGTACTTTTCTGTGGAATAATTTATGTCACCCTAAGGTGCTTCACATGGGCAAAGTCTAATCTCACCAACCCTCCTGAGCACATGACGACAGTGGTAAGGAAGGGCGTTCTTTTTTTTTTTTTTTAGGAAGAATCCTGAACCAGACCAGACTCAGAGGTGCAGCCCACTGCTTAGACCAAACTAACAATAATCTAACAAATAATAACAGAGTGCAGACAAAAAAAGTAATTAAGAAGGAATCCAGAATCAAGAGCAGAGCTGGTTCTAAAAAGTCCCAGTTTTAGGTTGCTGTTAAGTGTTGTACATCAGCATTTTTTTGGCAGGTTGTCTGGGCTAAGTGTGCAGGTCAGTATTTGTCTTGAGGTCCAGCAGATGGCACCAAACTCTAGGCCCCTGTTGCAGAAAAAGCGCCTCAGAATGAGTGAAAGAGAGCAGAATCACTCAGCTAGAAATAACAGGACTTAAAGCACTAGTTCCCAGCAGTAAACCAGCAGAGAAGCACATAGGGGGGTTACCAGCAGCTAACCCTATACTCCACTAACAGACCTAGAATTTAGACATAATGAGGCTGTGAGCTGCTCCACTGCTAATAACTCAGTTTAAAAGGAGAGAAAAAAATGGTTGATACTCCATGTGTGTTAGCCACATGAAAGGAAAACAGACGAGTCTTTAATGTAGATGTGAGTGACTCCAGATTATCAGACTGGTTTATCTCTGCAGGCAGATTGTTCCACAGATCAGGTGCACGATAAGAGAAAACTATGTGGCTTGTTGACTTCTTGAGAATCCAGTACACGGCTTCCTACACAAGGTTTAAAATTTACCCTTTGACAGTCAAATTATGCTAAATCTTCAGAGTACTTGAAGTTTTTGATTTGGTGCTAACCCTTTATGTGGTGTTTGGATGGTCACTTTTTCACAATGTGGTTACAAAATACTGGACGTGTGGGTTGTTCTTGTTGTTTTTATGGGTTAGCCCAGAGAAAAGGGAAAACGTGCACTCTGAGATATGAGCTTATATTATGAACTGTGAAATGTTGTTAGCAGTACATGCACTGAGCTTTAAGGGCCACATATAAATGAGTAAGGTCTTTGTTTTTAACTCTATATGACTTCATATTATGACATCTGGGTGACATCAAAATCAAGTTACTTAGACTATCAGATGTTTTACTGATCAATATCAGTTCTTGATCAAACCTGGAGCCACACTGGTAGCAGACATTATGGAAAATGTGTTTTTAGGTTATATTCTACTTGACTTTTCACCAGTCTGTTTCAAAGGTTAATCATCTGGAGACCTGATTAATATTCCCACCAAGTTTGGTGAAAGTATGTTCAGCCAATTGTTATTTATTTTGTTCTCTCTCTCTCTCTCTCTCTCTCTCTCTCTCTCTCTCTCTCTCTCTCTCTCTCTCTCTCTCTCTCTCTCTCTCACACTCACACTCACACTCACACTCACACTCACACTCACACTCACACTCACACTCACACACACACACACACACACACACACACACACACACACACACACACACACACACACACACACACACACACACACATATAAGGGCTGTTCATGTTATATAGTGAAAAAATAAAAGTGAGAGACTTTGGGCCACATGTTGTTTTTGTTCCACTTGGGGTTTTATAGGTTCAGACCAGATCTGAACTCAATCAGATAAGATTTGGAGGTCCCCCAGAGTGACACATGTTCCTCTCCCTTCACTGGCAAGACATCATCACCCTAACAGGAGAAGATTCTGATGCCATTATTTTTCTTTTACAGGTCTAATTGCAAAAAAAAGTGGTGGTTGATCGGTCACACAGAGGAGAACATTTCTGGAAGTTGTCTCCCCTTTTTGCTTGTTTGGGGAAAATTGTTGCTTTGTGGGGACCCATAAACAATGTCCCATTACAATAAAATTTGGCACAGATCTTTTATTTTAGTAGTGGAACAAGAACATGTGACACAAAAGATTTTGTAACATGTGACATTCTGAACAGGTCTAACACACGTGCACAGCACACAGGATAATGAGTAATGTTCATGAATGAATTTGTCTTGATACTTTCTACATGAATTTAAAAAATAATATGTAACTTTAAAAAATTTTAAACTTATATATACATATTTTAAATGCTGTCTTTAAAAATCTGGATGCCAGTAATTCTGAGCAGGAGTGTATTTTTATATAATTGACATCATTTTGTAGAGATTTGTGTTCAGTGTGTTTATTGGGATTAATCTTAGAAATTCTGATATAAGAAGTTGCTTTTTTTTTGTAAATTGATGACATAAAGATATAAAAGTGCAAACCACGCCCACTCCCTCCCAAGGGCCCCCACTGTATCACCACAGTCTGATTCCTCTTTTTAGTGTTTCATTTCATCATTCATTGATTCCATCTCAAAGCTTCTCTTCTTTCACAGAAAATGACATCCACAAAAAAATACATGGAAGGCAGTAAGAGTAATTGGATTTTCAAGAACTACAACAAGGTGCATAGCTAATTCTTCATCATCAGCTTTTTGCTTTTCATATTCTCAACTGGTTTCCATATCATTTCCCTTTAATTTCTCCATGAATGATGCACCTTTGTCATCGCAGGATTTTAATAACGTGTTTCTTACTTGCATCTACAAGTTGATTAGCTTTTTCCATTTTGACACAGCTCACAATGTGCATCTTTACGTGAGGTCAAAGTGCACCATTAAATCTCACTTACACACAGAGAGGCACGTTGGACTAAAGCCTATATCTCACATGCATTTTTGGAGATAAATTACAAAGTCTGAATTTATACATATCATCTGAAATTCTGAATTTTTCTTTTTTTTCATTTTAGTCATGCAGAATGTGTTTGTAAGCTACATGCAGCACACAGCATGTGCTTACCCAGTTTGGGAGTGAGCACCGTCAGGTCCAGGTGGCTGTGGTGGAAGTCATGGTGGTGATTTCCTGTCGCATAAAAACAAATCAAGAACACAAAACGTTAACACTGAATTTTAATATGATTTAAATGGCAAAAACCTTAAACTAAACAGTGAATGTGATTACCATATTCTGGGTAGCTGTTCAAGTATAAATAAAAATGTCATTTGTAAAGTTCAACTGTATTATTTCCCCTAAAACTCATTAACAGACATAAATCCATCTCTGGCTTTGGACAAATAAATGTATTTTCTGATGGAGTGGCTTAAATATAGACCCAACGTTTGTCATCAGAAGTGAATAAACACAGCAGAACCTCCATTATGTCGACTGGAGTCCTCAGAAACCATTTTTATTGTCGGCTTGTGATTTGATGAAAGGATGCAGAAGAAAAACACCTTCATTAAACTCAACAGAATGTCAACACAGGGAGCTCAGATCTATCTATCTATCTCTCTCTCGCTATATATATATATATATATATATGCAGTAGTGTTCAGAATAATAGTAGTGCTATGTGACTAAAAAGATTAATCCAGGTTTTGAGTATACGTATTTCTTATTGTTACATGGGAAACAAGGAACCAGTAGATTCAGTAGATTCTCACAAATCCAACAAGACCAAGCATTCATGATATGCACACTCTTAAGGCTATGAAATTGGGCTATTAGTAAAAAAGTAGAAAAGGGGGTGTTCACAATAATAGTAGTGTGGCATTCAGTCAGTGAGTTCGTCAGTTTTGTGGAACAAACAGGTGTGAATCAGGTGTCCCCTATTTAAGGATGAAGCCAGCACCTGTTGAACATGCTTTTCTCTTTGAAAGCCTGAGGAAAATGGGACGTTCAAGACATTGTTCAGAAGAACAGCGTAGTTTGATTAAAAAGTTGATTAAAAAAATCTTTAACAGTGGAATATCCGGATAAAATGCTGAAACCGACTTCTTCTGAAACTTCTCTGTTCTCTCACGACGTCCTGGATCAATAGAGCCTGAAATGTGGAGGTTTTCAGCTTGAAACAGGCTGACGACGGCGCCTGGGACCGCTGCGCGACGTCCCACTGCGTGGGAAGTCCTTAAAGCGACAGTATCACCTCAAAATCTCTCATCAGCCGTTAAAATTTTCACCGAAAACCAGCTTAATTTTTCGAACCGTGTCCACTTTGATGTGCCTCACAGGTTTAGAAAAAATTTTGATCAAACAAAGCGCCAGTCTCTCAGCAACTTCTCAGACAAAGGAATTCCGACGAGGGGCTGGACGACTCCTCCCACAAGGAGTGCTCACAGGCGAATGATGTCACCGACAGGCGTGAAAAAACTCACGCATGCGCACGAGGGTTCAAGCATGTCTGACGTAAAAACATATGAATGAAATCCATATAGTTTTTGAAAAAAATAAAAAGGACCTATACTTTATTGATAAACCTCGTATACGCAGGTGCAAAAAATTATAGGCTGTTCATCTACAATAATCTCCAATGCTTTAAAATGGACAAAAAACCAGAGACGCGTGGAAGGAAATGGAAAACAACCATCAAAATGGATAGAAGAATAACTAGAATGGCAAAGGCTCACCCATTGATCAGCTCCAGAAGGAGTTACCTGTAAGTGCTGTGACAGTTAGAAGACGCCTGTGTGACGCTAATTTATTTGCAAGAATCACCCGCAAAGTCCCTCTGTTAAATAAAAGACATGTGCAGAAGAGGTTACAATTTGCCAAAGAACACATCAAATTGCCTAAAAAGAAATGGAGAAATATTTTGTGGACTGATGAGAGTAAAATTGTTCTTTTTGCATCCAAGGGCCACAGACAGTTTGTGAGATGACCCCCAAACTCTGAATTCAAGCCACAGTTCACAGTGAAGACAGTGAAGCATGGTGGTGCAAGCATCATGATATGGGCATGTTTCTCCTACTATGGTGTTGGGCCTAGATATCACATACCAGGTATCATGGCTCAGTTTGGATATGTCAGAATACTTGAAGAGGTCATGTTGCCTTTTGTTGAAGAGGACATGCCCTTGAAATGGGTGTTTCAACAAGAAAATGACCCCAAGCACACTAGTAAACCAGCAAAATCTTGGTTCCAAACCAACAAAATTAATGCCTTGCAGATGTGAAGAAATCATGAAAAACTGTGGTTATACAACTAAATACTAGTTTAGTGATTCACAGGATTGCTAAAAAAGCAGTTTGAACATAAGAGTTTTGAGTTTGTAGCATCAACATCAGATGCTACTATTATTGGGAACACCCCCTTTTCTACTTTTTTTTTACTAATAGCCCAATTTCATAGCCTTAGAGTGTGCATATCATGAATGCTTGGTCTTGCTGGATTTGTGAGAATGTACTGAATATACTGGTACCTTGTTTCCCATGTAACAATAAGAAATATACTCAAAACCTGGATTAATCTTTTTAGTCACATAGCACCACTACATATATGTATATATATATATATACATATACATATATATATATATATATATATATATATATATATATATACACAGTTATGATCGAATGTTTACATTCACTCATTGTGGACATGAATGGCATGGTAACTTTGGTTTTTTAATAATGTCTTTAAACTGTTCTTTTGTCAGGGTAAATCATCGTACAGCAAACATTAATAACTCAAAAAAACAAACAAACAAACAAAAGAAACAAACAAGAATTCAGTGCACAGGTCTGAATTTATTTTGGACCTTCTCCAATTCATACAGGGTCAAAATGATACACACAGGCTCAATTATATACATACATTCACTTAAATCTATGTCTTTTAAAGTAACAAGGTCAAGGCCTGTTAACTCAGCGTTAGTGATCATGATTGACTGCAACATAACAGGGACGTGTTTGACAACACTCACTGGACTGGCCGATAATAATGGGAAAGTCCAAGGAACTCAGTGAATAGAAGAAAAAATTGTAGCTTTAGAAGTTGGGAAAGTCTCTTGGAGCCATTTCTAAACAACTGCAGGTTCAGAAATCATCAATTCAAACTAGAAGCACTCAGAGAGTGCAAACCTCCGCCAAGGCCATGGAGTCACTGACGCCATAACATCTACATGCCGTGGAATCATTGAACCTAAAAACGTCTAACAATGATGTTTGCTCAGTAGTAAAAAAAGTTTCATCTGCTGTGACAGGATAGCATGTATCCTTAGCGCTTGGCATCAGTTTATTGCAACTTGCACCTTTCCCAGAAGCTACTGTCATCTGAGCACTGATATTGATATTGCATGTGCTTATAGACAAAAACAAATAAGAGACAAAATTCAATTTATTATTCAACTAAACTGCAAATATATGAATTTTTTAACATTTATGAAACACTTCTCTAAACAAGGCCATAGGGTCACTGACCCTAAAGAGATTCCCTCCTTGGCACAGTGAACTATTTCTTTTTGTCTCTTTCTCTAAAATTGTATATAATAATCATTAGATTATTAATATATAAACAAAAATAAATTTAAGAAATATTACAATTTGAAAACAAAAGCACCCTAACGTGATGACAGCTGCAACTGCTTAATGCTAACTTTTAACATTGAAAATGCCATAGACATGCTAACGCGTTATCATCATGATCCGGATCGTGATCCGGATCACCACTAAAATTTAATCAGTTGTTCCTCTTGTCATTTCCAACCACTCCACAAAATTTCATCAAAATCAGTTCAAAACTTTTTGAGTTATCCTGCTGACAGACAGACAAACAAGCAAACAAACGCGACTGAAAACATAACCTCCTTGGCGGAGGTAATAACTCGACATAAGTACAAGTTAGTGAGATGTGTCACCAATTTGCAAAGGTCTGGAAGAAGACCCAAACTGTCACCCTCAGATGAGAAGAAACTGGCTAGGATGTTCTGGAACAGCATAAGAACCACCAAGGCTCAGGCCTTCCATGAACTGGAAGCTGCTGGAGCACCAGTGTTACTGTCCACAGTGAAGCACGTTTTACATCACCATGAGAGGGTCCTAAGCAAGAAAGAAGCCCCTGCCCAAAATAGCCACCTTCAAGCCAGACTGAAATTTGCAGCTGCTCACATGGACAAGGTTGTATGGTCAAATGAAACAAAGACTGAGCTATTTGGTCTCAGAATGAGGCATGTTAGGAGGAGTAAATGTGAGGCTTTCAAACCTAAGAACACTGTACCAACTGTCAGGCCTGGTGGTGGTACCATCATGCTCTGTGGCTGTTTTGCTGCCAGTGGTACCAGAGTGGTACCGGTGCCTCCAAATTATTCAGTGTCACCTCAAATCAAGAGCTACATAGTTTAAACTTGCCCATAATTGGGTGTTCCAACAGGACAACGATCCCAAACACACATCAAAACTGGTTGTAGTTTGGATAAAGCAGCCTGACATTTAAGTACTGGAGTGGTCTTCCTGAAGCCCAGCCCTCAACGCTATTGAAAATATGTAGACTACAGTGAATGTGCCAGAAAACCAACCAATTTAAATGAACTCTGCCAAGAAGAGTGGTCAAATATCCAGTCAGAATGATGTCAGAAGTTTGTTGATGGCAAGCAAACTGTCTGGTTGAGGCACAGCTTCCTAAGGGACATTTAACCAAATATTAGTTGGGTTTATGTTTACTTTGAGCCTGTATGTATAATTCTGACCCTCTGCATTAGAGAAGAACCAAAATAAATTCAAAGTTGTGGTTTTTTTTTTTGTTTTTAGTGTTGTTAATGATGTTTGCTGTACAGTCTTTCCACCCTGATAAAAGAGCAAAGACATCTTTAAAAGCCCAAAATTACCATGATGAGTGTATGTAAACTCATGACCACAACTGTACGTATGTGTGTGTGTGTGTGTGTGTGTGTGTGTGTAGTACAGTACATGCAGTATAAATGATCAAGCCATGTAGCCAGTACAAAACCAAGAAAAAGAGGACCAATCACTTAAATGAAGAAAATAATCATTTTAAGGCATTGAAACTGGAAAACCAGCACAATCTCAATTTAATTTAATTTATTTCATTTAGGAGTATATAGCGCCAAATCACAACCAAGTTGCCTCAAGGTGCTTCACACAAGTAAGGTCTAACCTTACTAACCCCCAGAGCAAGAACACAGGTGACAGTGGTAAGAAAAAAAAAAACTCCCTCTGAGGAAGAAACCTCAAGCAGACCAGACTCAAAGGGGTGACCCTCTACTTGGGCCATGATACAGACACAAATTACAGAACAATTCACAAAACGAATATACAGAAAATCTCAGTCTGGTTCCAGTTCCTGATCCACAGGACCCAAAGTACTGCACACTGGTCTCACCTGTTAAATACTTTGTCAGGTCCACTTTGCATCCTTACATGTGTTGTAAGTGCACTGTAAAAATTAAATGATCTGTTTACGTCATCTAGTTACATTAACTAGTCCCACAAAACATGATTCATTAAACAGACATGCTGCCAGTCTACTGTAAGGCCTTAAGGTCTGTCAGTTTATCAGCAATTAGTACAATAAATAAATAATGCATTCACATTAGGAAACAGTTTAATACTGTATATTTAATTTGGTGCGGGTCCCTATAAATATTCAGATTTTATGGACGAAAATATGAATTTTAAGAGGTGCATTCTTATTGGCTGAGTGCAAGTTAACAAACTGGAATAGAAGCCTGCAACTCTATTTTTTTATACCATAAAGTGTTAATCATTGTATTCATGCCATATGGAGTTTAGATTTTCACAAAATATGTAAAAAAACAACAACAACAAAAAAAAACACAACAACAACAACAAAACAACAGCGAGGTACAGGTTCTGAACCCAGTCTGTTACTTTACACTCACCCAGTGAGTATGTGAGGAAGCCAGCAAGACAACATGAAGAGCACTTTGTTTTAAATGTTTAATATCAGCACTTTGATAACCTTTGCACTGACAATCAGCACAACCTCCATCAGTTCAATCTGTAAATAAGTTATGTGACTGAACAGGGACGTGTTTAAGTCTGCAGAGTGACTGTCGGCTCGTCTCTGTGGAGTCTCTGAGTGAGTTCAGCACATCAAAATCTGTCATAATCCTCTGACAAACGGAGTCCTGCTGCTCGGCAGAGGATGAGCCGGCTTTACCGTGCACTCGGCTCTCTCTGATGTGAGCGTAAACTGTGCCGCTGTGTGTTTTCTTCCGTCTGACAGCGAGCGTTGATTTACCCAAATGATTGATTATCGCCTCTTTAGTTGGGAACACGGAAGCAGCTCCACCTCATTGTGATCTGTCTTTGCAGTCAACCATGTGATGTTTGACTAATATTGTAATCTGTGTTATATGAATTTGTGAAAGAATCTGAGACTGCCATCACACAACACTGAAGGCTGTTAAAATCATTTCCAGAGTGAAAATATTGCATTCATTCAATTAAGCCTGGTTAGCTGTCACAAAGTGGAGTCTCCCTGCACACCAATATGCACAAAGTGTGAATATGTGAGAGCTGTATCTTATTTGCATTTAAATGTGTTCATCTATCATCCTATAAAAGTGCGACAGACAATGAAAAACACTGGAGCTCTTTAGAATGCTCTGAACTGATGTGAGTGGAGGCCTGTGACATTTCAAACAAAACTTATTTCACCTTTATTAAATCTTTGAGGAAAAAAGGATTTGAATGTAGTGCTGCTGGATTTTCTCATCAATGTCAGCACATGATCAGTCCAAGAAAGCACTAAGAGCTGCATCTCGATGCCGGATAGTGCACGGCCTGTAGAGTGTGTACGGCTGGTTCCTGCCTCCTCCACAGAGCCGACTAGGAGGCAGGAACGGAACTGGGAACATTTATTTATGTTTTGTCCGTTGTACTATAATTTCCACACACACACATATATATATATATATATATATATATATATATATATATATATAGATAGATAGATAGATAGATAGATAGATAGATAGATAGATAGATAGATAGATAGAGAGAGAGAGAGAAAGCTATATATATATATATATATGATTATCAGCACCAATAATCAGTCAACCTCAGGCTGAATATCAGCACCGATAATTGGTTGACCCCCTAAAAATTATGTGCTTTATGCATATTATGTTGCCTAAAACACCCTTGTATTGCAATTCAAGTAAGTGAAATCATACGTTTATTACTGCTGAAGAAATGGCATCAATTAAACAGTCAGAAGATGTTTCTGTGCCGCATGATGTCATCACAGTGTGACACAGGATATGATACAGAATGTCTCCAAAGATGTTGATCCGCTGCTGTCTTCATTGTGTAGACTGGCATTTGTTGAATTCAGGGTTATATGATCCTGCAGTTTTTATTTCTGGCGACTGGTTGCAGCGTATGTTACTCTCAGCATGATCTATCACAGAGGTGTCTCATTCTTGAGGACCCCAGTGGCTGGAGAAGGACACCTGCATTTCATCAGACATATGGTACCTTTTAAGAAACGGGGATGGGGATGGACCAGTTGTCTTCCAGGATCGAAGGCACTTCCATGATGTGGTGGAAGTGGCCATTTGTGGTACTGGCACATTTCCCCAAACCTGAGCTATGGTATGAAATGGTGACTGTATGTCATAGGCTCCGGTGATGGCAAATGTTCATGGTCCTTGAAACGTTCTGCACAGTAAATTTTGCAAAGTAAAATATACTCTGCCAGGATAACATTTGGTCCCACTCCAAGTAGAGTCAAATATACTCCATCGTAGTGCTAAATCAGTTCTATCACAGGGTAAAATCAACTCTATCATGTTGTGAGTGACTCTTATTGAAGTAGAAAAACAAGACAGTAGAGCTGATTTCACTCTATTTAGACTGAGACCAAATGTTATATGGCAGAGTACATTTTACTCTGCAAAAATTACTGTGTGATGGCACTGGAGGTTTGCAGTCCAAGATGGTTTTGCTGAGGTGAAAATGACAGTTAAATTTTCCCGTCTTTAGATTTCAGTGGTTCCACTTCTCGTGATGCTTGCTGCCGTCCAGTACTTCTATTCTCTCAGGCTTCCTGAACTGTGAACTCTCTTTTGGAGTACATGTTGATGAATCTAACTCTGACAAAGTGTGCAGCAGGACTGAGAAAAACCATCAGGAGGCTCATCTGTCATTCCACAGAGCAATCAGAACAGGTCATAAACACAACATGTATTTATGTATGCAGCTCCGTTTGAATGATGTTCAAAAGGAGCCATGAGACAAAACGACCTGCAGCATCATCTTTATGTTCTGTGCTGTGCTCTTTCACCAATATGTCAGTGAGAACACATTAAGAAATATGTTTGTGGCCCTAAATGAGAAAAAGCCAAGCAATTTCAGGCAAAACAGTGAAGACAACCACAAATTAACAAAATCAGAAAACAAAAAACAAACAGACAAAAAAAAAAAAAAACAACAACAAGGGAAGATCCTTTGATTTCCTCCAAGAAAGAAGGAAGAAATCTGTATATTTCTCCCTCCACAGTCCATGATTTAAAGAATGTAACATTTTAGTGTATGAAGGGCAAGGACAGATCCCTCAGACAGGACTGTATCAAGCACTGTCATTTTATTGGGAAAATGATCATTTCTCTACGTTGATTACAGACCCTGCAGCGGGTCTGTAATCAACCACTTCTGCAGCGGCTGTTCTTGAAGCTTGAACCAATGAAGCAGTGCTCTGACCTACTGCTTCATTGGTTCATTTCTTAGCTGCTTTTCAGAAGCATCAAGTCCGCTTCTTAACCCCTCTCAAAGCCATTTAAAAATGTCAATCGTGAGTCACTTTTGTGCAGATTAAAGTCACTAACTGGAACTCTTGTCTTGTTGCAGGCAAGAAACGCAAATCGTCTTTCCGTTCTGTTTATACAGCTCCAAACGCTGCATGGCTCTCTGGCAAGTCAGAACTCAGAACTCAGAAGAAGTTTATTGCCATTGCCAATGAACAGGATTCACAGACTAGGAATTTGCTTTGGTATGATGGTGCAACATTAACCAGAGAGCAATATAAAATGCTAAGATAAAATATTTGCTAAAATAAGATAAAATATAAGATAAAATATGAAATAGAGATATGAAATATGAAAGGCTATGTACAATGACACAAACAGAACAACAGTGCAGTGAGAGGAGTGCAATTAAAAACCAGAGTACATTGTCTAAAGTGACCCGTGATAAAATGATAAAGTGACAGAGTTAAGGTTAAGGTGACTGAGTTATGAAGTGTTTATGAGTTTAACGGCAGAGGGGAAGAAACTGTTCTTATGGCGGCAGGTTCTGGTCCGGATGGACCGTAGCCTCCTGCCCGAGGGGAGTGGTTCGACTAAACCGTGTGCAGGGTGAGAAGGGTCAGCTGTGATCCGACCTGCTCGGCCCAGAGTCCTGGAGACGTGCAGGTCGTGGGGAGATGGAAGGCTACAGCCGATCACCTTCTCAGCAGAGGTCACAATGCACTGCAGTCTGTGTCTGTCCCTGGCTGTGGCCCCGGCGTACCACACCGTGATGGAAGAGCAGAGGATGGACTCGATGATGGCCGTGCAGAACTGCACCATCAGCTGGACAGACAGCTTGGCCTTCTTCAGCTGCTGCAGGAAGTACATCCTCTGCTGGGCCTTCTTGATGAGGGAGCTGATGGTTGACTCCCACTTGAGGTCCTGGGTGATGGTGGTGCCAAGGAAGCGGTGACAGTCCACAGTGGTGATGGGGCTGTTGGTGAGGGCGAGGGAGGGCGGGGGGGCTGTGGCTTTCCTGAAGTCCACAATCATCTCCACTGTTTTCTGGGCGTTGAGCTCCAAGTTGTTGCTGCTGCACCAGGTCACCAGCTGGTCCACCTCCCTCCCGTAGGCAGACTTATCCCCATCCGAATGAGTCCGATAAGGGTGGTGTCGTCTGCAAACTTGATGAGCTTTACGGAGTCGTGGCTGGAGGTGCAGCAGTTAGTGTACAGGGAGAAGAGCAGAGGGGAAAGGACACAGCCCTGTGGAGATCCTGTGCTGAGAGCCCGAGTGTTCGAGACATTTTTTCCCAGCCTCACACGCTGACTCCGGTCCATCAGGAAGTCTGTGATCCACCTGCAGGTGGAGTCGGGCACGTGGAGCAGAGAAAGCTTGTCCTGGAGCAAAGCCAGAGTCCAGTCAGAATTCCTGACTTCAAAGTGAATCGCCATTTTAAATCAAGTGACACCTCTCTCCAAACGTTGGAACACAGACAACAAACTACAACAGACGAAAACTTTTTTTTTCCTCCCAAAATGAGACGTCTTGCGTTGTTTATGAATGACACTGATGCTGATGTGCAGCCGGCTGAGGTACGGAGTGACATTCATGCCATTAATGTCTGAAAGGAAATGCTTTTGAGAAAAACAGCAGATTTTGTTTGTTTTTATTAAACCCAGTGACGTTTCAAACCCATGCCTCATATTTTCTGTTAGCCAATGAGATAAGCTTCCCAGTGCATTATGGGAATTGTAGTCTTTAACTACAAAAGCGGCCAATAGCAGCATGCGTAAAGGTGAAAGTGAATGAGGCCAGAGCGCACAGGAGTTTTAAGCATCGTCTTATCTTTTCACATGACTTATTTTCATCTTTTTTGGACTTATGGTCAAATTAGTCACAAAATATAAATAGTCCTGTTTGGCACATTTGGAGCTAATTTGGATCGTTTGTGCCAAATGGCACTTTTACATACAAAAAGGCTCATAGTTTCACAGTGCTTATGACTAGAGATCTGATATTTACACAGTTGTTGTCCAGAACATAAACGGGTGTAGTGTGTTTGTAAGGTCTACTATGAAGTATAAACATAAACACTATAATATTACTTTTTTTTATTAAAGGAGGAAAAAAAATAATTTTTAGACATGTTTGAAGTTACATTATTCGAGTTTTGTAGCACTTAGAGAGTTCATGCACATATCCCCAGAAACTAGAAGACAAGCGTTATCAAATGAGATATATCACAAGCATGTGGGATTTATAACCTTATTTTACTGGACAATGGCATTTGGGTACGCAATACATTTGTGCACAAGCCACAAAGAGGTGGGTGTGTACAGGTTAATCAAACCTTTAGCCTACTCTATTTTATCCTGGACGTCCCTGAGTTTTTGTTACCTGTCCCCGGTAAAAACAAACTTTGTTCATGATTTTTGAAGCTAACACATTCATTATTATAATGTTGATATTTACTGTAGAAATAGGAATGTCCCTTGTTTCCAAGAAAAATTCAGGGAAATTAGGTTTTTTTAAATTAATTGTGCTCGTAAGTTTCTTGTGTGGAAATGGTGTGTTTTGTATTGGTTTCAAAGTTGAAGTTAGTAAGTAAGTCTAAGCAAGGTAGATGACTGACAACCTAAATAATTTCCTTTTAATTTACTACAGGCATCAGGAAAGACCGTGCCTCCCGGGTTGCCCAGTATTATGCTGAGACTGCTGAGACACGTCCAGAGAGAAGAGGTGGTGCACGAAATATTCAGGAGAACAAACAGCGAAGGCAATTAATTGTTGAACACATACAGTCCTTCACATGCAGGGCCAGCCACTATGGATGGAGAGGAGCACCAGGCCGCAAGTATCTCCCTTGTGATCTGAATGTATGCAAGATGCATGAGCTCTTTGAGGCTCTCAACCACACGCACATGAGCTACTCCCTGTATTATTCTGTGTTTGCCAGTGACTTCAATCTTGGCTTTGGCCACCCAGCTACGGACACATGTTCTGATTGTGCCAAATACAAAATCAGAATTTCTGATCCAAATTTGACTGAAAGAGAAGCAAATAGAATCTGCATCATTCATTTTGCATCGTCGCAGAGCTCTGTTCTATGACCTTTTAAATAGGGTTGCTAATGATTATGTAACAGTCTGCTTTGATATGATGCAAAACTTGATTCTTCCAAAAACTCCAATAGGACATGCTTACTACTCACGTCAGCTGTATCTGTACTTATTTGGTGTTGTTAGACACCATGGAGAAAACAGTCACCAGAGAAAAGAGGATGTCCACCTCTACGTGTGGCAGGAAAATGAAAGCAGCAAGGACAGCAATATGATTGCATCTGCATTAAATGATTGCTTCAAGGTTCGCCTTGAGGGTGAAATCCGTAAATCCAAGGGGCTTCGGCTGTTTAGCGACTCTTGTTTTGGGCAAAACAAAAATCTGACTGTGGTGTCCATGCTCATGGAACTTAAACAGTTTTTTCCCAACCTTGGCATTGAGCACACCTTTCCGAACTCAGCCACATGGGGTGTGCAGCCAGTACATTCTGAGTGCCGGTCCCAAGCCCGGATAAATGAGGAGGGTTGCGTCAGGAAGGGCATCTGGCGTAAAACAAGCCAACCCAACTATGCAGACTCAGAATCGAATTCCCATACCGGATCGTCGCGGCCCGGGTTAACAACGTCCGCCACCGGTGCTATTGCCCAACAGGGTGCCGGTGGAAATTGGGCTACTGCTGGGTGAAGATGACGACGAAGAAGAGGAGGAAAACGTTGCCACGAACAGCGGGAGAAGAAGAAAACTAGAAGGGTGGAAATGAGAGTGGGGACTTTGAATGTTGGTAGTATGACTGGTAAAGGGAGAGAGCTGGCTGATATGATGGAGAGGAGAAAGGTAGACATATTGTGTGTGCAAGAGACCAAGTGGAAGGGAAGCAAGAGCAGGAGCATCGGCGGTGGGTACAAGTTGTTGTACCATGGTGAGGACAGGAAGAGAAATGGTGTTGGGGTCATTTTAAAGGAAGAGTATGTTAAAAGTGTGTTGGAGGTTAAGCGAGTGTCTGACAGGGTGATGAGTGTGAAGTTGGAAATTGAAGGGGTGATGATGAATATCATCAGTGCATATGCCCCACAGGTAGGTTGTGAGATGAAGGAGAAAGAAGATTTCTGGAGTGTGTTAGATGAGGTGGTGGAGAGTGTGCCCAAGCATGAAAGAGTGGTGATAGGAGCAGACTTCAATGGGCATGTTGGTGAAGGGAACAGAGGTGATGAGGAAGTAATGGGTAGATATGGTATCAAGGATAGGAATGGGGAAGGACAGATGGTAGTTGATTTTGCAAAAAGGATGGAAATGGCTGTGGTGAATACCTACTTTAAGAAAAGGGAGGAGCACAGGATAACATATAAGAGTGGAGGAAGGTGCACACAGGTGGACTACATTCTTTATAGGAGATGCAAGCTAAAAGAAATCACAGACTGTAAGGTGGTAGCAGGAGAGAGTGTCACTAGACAGCATAGGATGGTTGTTTGTAGGATGACTTTAGAGGTAAAGAAGAAGAAGAGAGTGAGAGCTCAACAAAGGATCAGATGGTGGAAGCTGAAGGAGGAAGACTGTTGTGTGAAATTTAGCGAGCAGGTGAGAGAAGCACTAGTTGGAGGGGAAGCAATTTTGGACAACTGGAAAAGTACTGCAGATGTGGTGAGGGAGACAGCTAGGACAGTACTGGTTATGACATCTGGACAGTGGAAGGAAGACAAGGAGACTTGGTGGTGGAATGAAGAGGTCCAGGAAAGCATAAGGAGAAAGAGGTTGGCGAAAAAGGTTTGGGATAGTCGGAGAGATGAAGAAAGTAGACAGGAGTACAAGGAGATGCGGCGTAAGGCGAGAAGAGAAGTGGCAAAAGCAAAGGAAAAGGCATATTGCGAGCTGTACAAGAAGGTGAATAGTAAGGAAGGAGAAAAGGACTTGTACCGATTGGCCAGCAGTGATGCCGGTAACGCGTTACTTAGTAACGCGTTACTCTAATCTGACCACTTTTTTTAGTAACGAGTAATCTAACGCGTTAATCTTTCCAAATCAGTAATCAGATTAAAGTTACTTCTCCATGTCACTGTGCGTTACTATTATTTTTCATTGTGGGTCGACAGCAGCATTAAACTTGGTCTGTGGGCAGGAGGTCGGGGTTCGACTGAACTGCCCACTTTAAGCGAGCTGTGAGCTTTTCATCCGCGTTTTTTTGCAGCTGCTCGACTCGTCGTCACCTCTTAAAGTGCGGTGATCAGCACACCTGCACTGAGCTTTACAAAGACATTTTTATACTTTTTTTCCTCCTTTATTTAGAATTCTGAGCTGAGCTGCTCCGTATCGTCTCGTTAAAAACAGCTGATCCTCCGCGACGCGTCAACAACTAACACTGTTTTCCACTCAAATGCACCTAAACTCTTTCTGAGGACCACATGATGTGAAAACGCAATAAAACTTTCTTACCTGTAAATCTGGTCCTGTTTTCTGCATAAATAAATGGTATCCATTCTTTGTGCTCAAACGCCAAAGCAGGGGCGAATCCAGATGGAATGGGGGCGTGGGGCAGGGATGTGCCCCATGCCCCCACAATACCCCTAGATTAAAGGTCCAGTTTTGAAGCCGTTTTGTACTACAAGTACTAATACTGCTTAAAATAATAATAATTTCGACAAGTAAAATGTTTAGAGAATTTAAATGTTAGAAAAATGTTAGAATTTAATAGTTACATTTATAAACAATGTAGGTTTGAAATTGCAAGTTTTACTGTTACAGTGCTGTCAACAGTTAAATATGAGGTCAAGAAAGGGGTCTTTATTTTACTTTTTATAAAACAAGTATTTGTTTTCATTGAAGTCAAGAAAGGGTGACTATAAAGTGAGTTTTGGCAAAACAGGTATCATTGTCATGTTGAGGTGGCAGAGGGTTGTTGTCGGCAGCTGGGGAAAGTAACTAAAAAAGTAACTAGTAATCTAACTTAGTTACTTTTACAATTGAGTAATCAGTAAAGTAACTAAGTTACTTTTTCAAGGAGTAATCAGTAATCAGTAATTGGATTACTTTTTCAAAGTAACTGTGGCAACACTGTTGGCCAGACAAAGCGACAGAGCTGGAAAGGATGTGCAGCAGGTTAGGGTGGTAAAAGATGCACATGGTAATGTGCTGACAAGTGAGGAGTGTGTGCTGAGAAGGTGGAGGGAATATTTTGAAGAGTTGATGAATAAAGAAAATGAGCGAGAGAAAAGGCTGGATGATGTGGTGAGAGTAAATCAGGAAGTAAAAGAGATTAGCAAGGAAGAAGTGAGGGCTGCTATGAAGAGGATGAAGAGTGGAAAGGCAGTTGGTCCAGATGACATTCCAATGGAGGCATGGAAATGTCTAGGAGAGATGGCAGTAGAGTTTCTAACCAGATTGCTTAATAAAATCTTGGAAAGTGAGAGGATGCCTGAGGAGTGGAGACGAAGTGTGCTGGTTCCTATTTTCAAGAACAAGGGTGATGTGCAGAGCTGCAGTAACTACAGAGGCATAAAGCTGATCAGCCACAGCATGAAGTTATGGGAAAGAGTAGTAGAAGCTAGGCTTAGAAAACAGGTGAAGATCTGTGAGCAGCAATATGGCTTCATGCCGAGAAAGAGCACTACAGATGCAATGTTTGCTCTGAGAATACTGTTGGAAAAGTACAGAGAAGGACAGAAAGAGTTACATTGTGTGTTTGTGGACTTAGAAAAAGCATATGATAGGGTGCCAAGAGAAGAGCTGTGGTATTGTATGAGGAAGTCTGGAGTGGCAGAGAAGTATGTTAGGGTAGTGCAGGACATGTACAAGAATAGTGTGACAGCGGTGAGATGCGCAGTCGGAATGACAGACTCATTCAAGGTGGAGGTGGGGTTACACCAAGGATCAGCTCTGAGTCCTTTCTTGTTTACAGTGGTGATGGACAGGTTGACAGATGAGATCAGACAGGAGTCCCCATGGACTATGATGTTTGCAGATGACATTGTGATCTGTAGTGAGAGTAGAGAGCAAGTTGAGTCTAGTCTGGAGAAGTGGAGATATGCTTTGGAGAGAAGGGGAATGAAAGTCAGTAGAAGCAAGACTGAGTACATGTATGTGAATGAGAGGGATCCCAGTGGAATAGTGCAGTTACAAGGAGTAGAAGTGGTGAAAGTAGATGAGTTTAAATATTTGGGGTCAACTGTTCAAAGTAATGGAGAGTGTGGTAGAGAGGTGAAGAAGAGAGTGCAGGCAGGGTGGAGTGGGTGGAGAAAGGTGGCAGGAGTGATTTGTGACCGAAGAATATCAGCAAGAGTGAAGGGGAAAATTTACAAAACAGTAGTGAGACCAGCTATGTTGTATGGTTTAGAGACAGTGGCACTAACAAAAAGACAGGAGGCAGAGCTGGAGGTGGCAGAGCTGAAGATGTTGAGATTCTCTTTGGGAGTGACAAGAATGGACAAGATTAGGAATGAACATATCAGAGGGACAGCTCAGGTTGGACGGTTTGGAGACAAAGTCAGAGAGGCGAGATTGAGATGGTTTGGACATGTGCAGAGGAGGGACCCAGGGTATATAGGGAGAAGGATGCTGAGGATGGAGCCACCAGGCAGGAGGAGAAGAGGGAGGCCAAAGAGGAGGTTCATGGATGTGCTGAGAGAGGACATGCAGGTGGTTGGTGTGACAGAGGAAGATACAGGGACAGGGTGAGATGGAAACGATTGATCTGCTGTGGCGACCCCTAACGGGAACAGCTGAAAGATGAAGAAGAAGAAGAGGCATTGAGCATACCTTTCCAGTTAGAGGGCACAGTTATCTCCCAGCTGACCGTGTTTTTGGTAGGATTGAACAGAAGATCAGGAAAATTGACTCAATTCTGCTACCACAAGAATATCATACTCTCTTGCAGCAGTTTGGCAATGTTTACATTTATGGCACAGACTGGAACGCATTTGATTATAGGTCAGCCACAAAAGAATGTGTGAAGGCTCAGAGAAGCTTTAAGATCAGTGATGCACGCATGCTTGACTTGAGCACCAACAAGGTTGGCTTCAAGACAGTGTACAACGGGGAGTACTGTTTTCAGTGTGTTGAAACGGGGCAAGCGGTGGGCTGACCTGAAACCTGCCATACTTCCAAAGCAGTCCACAGTGAAAGTCTCAAAGAAGCATGATGTGCTGGCACTTCTGGAAGCAATAGGTGAGTCTGATGGAGTGAGGGCTTTTTATAATGAGGCATTATCTGAGGTGAATAAAAATGCATACTAGAGTGATGAGGATGCACAGTAAACGCAGAAACACACACACACACACACACACACACACACACACACACACACACACACACACACACACACACACACACACACACACACACACACACACACACACACACACTGTGGTCTGTCAGACCTGTCAGACATCCTCCTTACCCCTCTGAGGATGGTGCACACACAAACAATCTCACTCAATTTTTGGTCTGGCAAAGTTGTAAAATCATCCCTCTTACCTCTCTCAGAATAACACACACACACACCTGTGGTCTAGCAGAGTTGTCAAACATACAACTTATCCTAACCTCTCTCAGGATGGCGAGCACACACACAAATACGTACAGGTTCAACACTAATTTAATTAAATTTATTAATTTATATAGCGCCAAATCACGACAAAGTCGCCCCAAGGCGCTTCACATAATTCACAACAACACAAATTAATCTAAATTGAAAATTAAAAGCAAGAAAAGCACAGTTAAAAGATAAAACACAGTAGAATAAAAAGAAATTACAAACCAAACACAAACAGATTAAAAAATTAATGATAAGACAGTCTAAAAAAAAGTGGGTCTTCAGTCTTGATTTAAAAATCTCCACCGTGTCAGACTGCCGAATAACAGCAGGTAGATCATTCCAAAGAGCCGGACCATGGTAGGAAAAGGCTCTATACCCCACAGACTTTTTGTTCATCCTCGGAACACACAGAAGCCCTGCGCCCTGCGAACGCAAAGGCCTCGCAGGTACGTAGGGCTTAACCAAGTCCGCCAAGTAGGAAGGCGCCAGTCCATGAACAATTTTATAAACCAACAATAAAACTTTAAAATCCAATCTGGCAGAAACTGGTAGCCAATGAAGGGATGCCAGAATGGGAGTAATGTGGTCAAACCTTCTACTTTGTGTCAAAATTCTGGCAGCAGCATTCTGCACCAACTGAAGTCCTCGAATGCTAGACTGCGGCAGACCAGAAAATAAAGCATTACAATAATCCAATCTAGAAGAGACAAATGCGTGAATCAGAGTCTCAGCATCAGCCATAGACAGGATGGGGCGAATCTTTGCTATATTTCTCAGATGAAAGAAAGCAGTCCTCGTAATGTCCCTAATGTAGAGGTCAAAGGACAACGTAGGATCAAAGATTACCCCAAGGTTCCTCACTTTGTCAGTATGATGTATAACACATGAACCTAGGCTAAGCGCCAGCTGATCAAATTGGTGCAGATGTCTTGCTGGGCCAAGAACCATCATTTCAGTCTTATCAGAGTTCAAAAGTAGAAAGTTGCTAGACATCCAACTTCTCACTGCTGCAAGACAGTCCTGTAAAGATTTTATGTGGACAGGATTTCCAGCAGCTATCGGCATATACAACTGAGTATCATCAGCATAACAATGAAAAGCAACCCCGAAACGCCGCAAAATGTTCCCAAGGGGTGCCATATACAGGGAAAAAAGCAAGGGACCCAGAACGGATCCCTGCGGAACCCCGAACGTCATGCCCTTAAAGTCAGAGGTAGTGTCATTGCACAAAACACAATGGGAAGGACCAGACAGATAAGACGTCAGCCACACAAGAGCAGTTCCAGTAATCCCGAAACAGTTTTCTAGCCTATCAAGTAGAATATGATGATCAACTGTGTCAAACGCAGCACTGAGATCCAACAACACCAATGCTGTAGTAGTATCCGAGTCCATTGCTCACAGAAGATCATTAACTACTTTAATAAGTGCTGTTTCTGTGGAGTGATGTCTTCTAAAAGCAGACTGCAGTGGCTCAAAAAGGTCATTCTCAGTAAGATAGTCCACAAGCTGCCGTGAAACCACCTTTTCCAGAATTTTAGAGCAGAATGATAGATTTGATATCGGCCTATAATTTTTCAATTCACCAGGATCAAGATTAGATTTCTTGAGTAGTGGTTTAACCACTGCAGATTTAAAACAATTTGGAACAGATCCAGAGTTTAAAGAAAGGTTAACAATTTCCAGCACAGTCGGCCCAAGAATGGGCCAAAGATCCTTAAACAATTTTGTTGGTATAGGATCAAATAAGTTGTGCTTCTAGTAGACATCACAAGTTTCGTCAGCACGCCTTGTGAGATACTGTTAAATTCCGTGAATCTAGGTAGCACCTCAGTAGTAGTCCCCAGCTCAGTAGCTGGATACAATGATTCAACCAAAGTATGCTGAGATGTGCTCAACCTAATATCTTCTATTTTCTTTTCAAAATAGTCCAGAAAGTCCTGTGCTGAAAAAGGAGAATGACCAACAGGTGGCTGTCCATGAATAAGAAATGCCACCGTATCAAACAAGAACTTTGAGTTATGCTTGTTTTTGTTGATCAATTCAGAATAATACGCCTGCTTCGTAGCCAATAAAGCATGCTTATAATCTAAAATAGCTTCACGCCACGCAAGGTGAAACGCCTCTAGTTTGGAACTACGCCATTTCCGTTCCAACCCTCTAGCCTTCTTCCTAAGGTCACGCAAATAACTATTGAACCAGGGTGTCTGTGCTTTGGGAAGGCGTGGCTTTAATAGAGGAGGCGCAATCTTATCAAGTGTGGTTTTTAGCACTAAATTCAGGCTATCTGCAAGACTGTCTACTGACTGAAATTTCATCAAGCTTGAAGTTAGGATTTCAGGTAGTCTTGCTTCGAGTTCAGTCAAAGTTGAAGGTTTAATTTGTTGCCGCAATGATAGGCAAGGTTGTTGCTCCACTAAACGCGGCAGCGTAATTGTAAACCTAATAAGCGAGTGGTCAGAGACCACTGATGCAAGAGGCAGGATGTCGATATTTGTGACAGCAAGACCACGTGCAAGAACCAAATCCAGAGTATTACCACTGATATGCGTTGAACCATGAACGAACTGCTGAAATCCTAATGCATCCATGATTTCCATAAATGATTTACCGAGGGGATCAGAGAGCTTATTTACATGAATGTTAAAGTCACCAATAATCAAAATGTTGTCTACACTAGTTGAAAGACTAGAGATGAATGTACCAAATTCATCTAAAAAATCAGAATATGGGCCAGGAGGCCTGTAGACAGTGACAATATAACATAGCTGATTTCCAGTTTTATGACCCTGACAGTACTTAGCATCATGGGCATAACGGAGAATCAGATGCTCAAATGAATTATATTTCTGACCCCCAACAGTTACTAAAGTAAACCTGGATTTATAAATAAAAGCAACACCCCCGCCTTTCTTCACATCACGTGAAACGTGACTAAAAGTGTACTCCGGTGGGCAGGCCTCATTCAGAGGAAGGACAGCTGTGGATTTAATCCAGGTTTCACATAATCCAAGCATATGCAGACGATGATCCACAATTAAGTCATTCACCAGCAATGACTTCAGAGACAATGATCTGATGTTAATGAGACCCAAACTAAGGATCTCGGTGGGATCAGCAGGTTTTAATGAGGTCATGCGGAAGTTCTGCTCCTCAGCAGCCAGTGACGCAGCGTGTTTCAACGGCCGGAGGAGCTCAGGTGAAACGCCGCGTCTGAGAGCCTGCAGACGACAGCACCGGCGTAAAAACTCCGCAGCCCGGCGAGAGGCAGCAGCGGGAAGCTGCGGCACAAACGGGCACAGCTTTAGCAGAGCTGGTCCGGTCATCAGTTCAGGAACAGGACGAATCCAGCAGCCTCTCGTGTGCAGCGCGCGCTCCCACGCCCAAAAATATCGTCCATCACAGAGGCGGCGAGGATCAGACCCTCTAGTGAAGGCTGCCAGGTAAAACTTAAGTTTCACCAACAGACCGCTCCGCTTTCCGCGCCTTCTAAAACGCCTCCTCCGGAGAGGAACGCAAGGAAAACGGAGCAGGTGGAGCGGGACGTCCGCGAGCACAGGTGGCAGAGTAGGGCGGGGCCCTCCAAGCCCGGACCCAGACGACAGCAGCGGCTCATAACGAGCATTAATGTCTAAGAGAGACTGGCGACCATACACAAGCAAGGCTGAAGTGTCCCGGCAGAACACAGAGCAAAAACACAGCAACAAATAGCAAAAAACTCGACGAGCTACAGGGCTGACGGCATGCCAAACACACAGGCACCATCTTCCTCCTCCTCCGCGATCTTGTTTGCAGATCACTAAACTTACTACTGAATGTATTATCAATGATTGTTGTTTTTAAATGGTGTTTTTGTCATGCTATTTAGGTGGCACTTCAGTAGGTTCAAAATGTAAGAATTAATTTAATATTGAGCACTAAAGTAATTTATGTGTTAATTTTTGTTTTATGTAGCAGGTAAAGTTGCTACTTTTCCTTTTCTTAGGTTTAGCATTTTACTGAATAACTTGAATAACTCGACTACTGAATGTATTTTTTTTTTTATCAAAGTTCATAATAGTTTGGCATTACAGATTCAGCACTTTACTGAATAACTTGAATAACTCTACTGAATGTATTTTTTTAGCAAAGTTCATAATAGTTTGGCGTTACAGGTTCAACACACTATTGAATGTATTTTGTATCAATATTGATTATTGTTATTTAACATACACACACTTGAGAGTTGTCAGACATCCCCCTTACCTCTCTCAGGATGCCGCACACACACATACAGGTTTAGCACTTAACTGACTACTGAATGTATTCTTATCAATGATTATTATTTTTAAATTGTGGTTTTGTTACGCTATTTAGGGTTGCACATTGAATGGATTGCATTTAAAAAATGAACTGACTGTATAGTTAGTTGTTTTCCATGGTGGATAGTCTAAAAACGTAAGATTAAGCATGTGGGAATGAATGTTATGAAGTGTTACTTTAATATTGCTTTTATTACAAATTGTTTGATGAAATTTCCTGATATCTGCAACATGTTCTCTTGTTTTAAAATCAGAAAGACTGAAAAAAATGGATGGATTTATTGCATTTTGCATTGCATTTTGAAAAAAGAATGAGTGGATTTATAGCATTTTGGAAAAAAAAATAAAATAAACTTTGGATTATAAACAATAACATTGTTGTTAGATTTGTCAATTATTGTTGAAAATGTTCAGACTGAACCAACCATCTATTACAACAGGACAAACTAAATATTTGCAAAATTTGTTGATCTGGATAAATAAAAGTAATTTTTCTCAAAACAATCAAAATGGATTTAAAGCGTTTTGGAAAAGAGCTCTTCATATATATGTGTGTGTGTGTGTGTGTGTGTGTGAGGGGATACTTCCACTTTTTTTTTCCAGATGCTTTTCAATGCCCAAGTTGGGCCAACCTATAGAAACGCCAGGAACTCATTTATCAAACTGCATCAAAAAGCATTTCACTGCTGTCATACCAACAAAATGTCTCCGGATCTGATTTTTCACATCAGGTACAGGACAAGTAACTCCATCGTAAGACTGCACATATTACATTTCATTCATTTTTGCCACTTGCCCTGGACGGGGTCCCGGTGGCACCAGACTGAGCAGCATAATATTACACATCATGTCCCCTGTTTCTTCTCTATTTCACTATTCAGGGTATTCCAGTAATAAATCTGACATGGATTTCAAGGGAATTTCAGCACCTGCAGCCCTAAATAGTCAACTACCTGAATACATAATTAATATCCAACCATCAGTATCACTCCGTTAACCATACTCGAGTACGTGTTTGTTCAAATGCTTTCAAAGTGTCCTCAAATAACTTTGCAAACTCAAGGTTTAACTCAGACACTACAGTAATTCCTCAGCACACATGGCAAAGTATTTATCTTATCAAATGCTTTTCATTGACTCGTGTAGTGGGAAAATAAAACAAAACCGTCCTGCTTCAGAATTGCCCACGTTGCCTAGGGAACCCTTTTAAACAATATTGACATCACTCGAGGTTGTTTCCAAGCTTTTAGAGTAGAGAAACATGTTGATAATCCCGTCACCACTGTTTCTCTCCCTCCTTTAAAGACCAAATCAAGGTTCCTATGAAGATCTGTGAAGCTTGTTTTTGAGTGCGAATCCAACCTGTTGAGGGTCACAACAGGTTTGAGAATTATTTTTAGTGCAGATGTAAAACCCTCTATCTCCATTTATTTTTTGAATGGAGGAAAATTAAGTCCAAAATTGGGATTTAAAGAAAAACACATTAGAAAAAGCAAAGCATTTGCAGGAATAAAATACAAATGGTATGTTCAGATTCTTTAATGTTTTTGCACACTGGCAGTTGCTGCAACTAACTACTGTGGACACTTTTAAAGCCAGATTGAAGATGCATCTATTCTCCATCTCATTTAGTTAACATTATGATTTTATTTGTTGTTATGATGCTTTTTATTTCTTTTAATATTTAATATTTCTTTTACTCTTTTAATTGTGTTTTTCAATTGTGCTTTATAATCTTTTAATTCATTTTAATTTGTTTTTGGGTTGTCATTTGGGTTGTCAGTGCTGTCGTGAGTTGGCACTCTACAAATTGATAAACTGACTTGAATTGAAATTGAACTAAAAATTTGTGGTTTTGGAAATGCTGGGTTTTTGCATCTGAACAGATAAGATACGATAAAGGTTATTGATCCCACAATGGGGAAATCACTTGTTGCAGCAGCACAAAGTTGTACAGTTGTAAAAAAAAACACGAAAAAATATTTACATTATAGAAAGGTGACTAAAGTATATACGTAAAGGATATAAAGTATAATGCCATGTTTGCTGGCAAATGCAAAAATGCTGTTGTGAAACAGACCACATAAAAATAGAGTATAAGTGTATAGACAAAGTAAAATCATTGCACATATATATTATTGTGCAGATACGTTGCACAGCTGTGCATGTGATAAAGAATAAAAAAGAGTGGTGGTAGACGTGGTTTATAGTGCAAATATCAGCAGGTGGTTATGGTGCTAAAAACATTTTGAAGTATTATACAGTCTAAGTGCATAAATGACCTGCGGAGGCGCTCTTTTTTGCACTGAGGGTGGAGCAATCTATTACTTATTCTCATGTAGGGGTGACAGGGGTTGTTCATAACTGATGTCAGCTTAGCTAACATCCTCCTCTCACCCACCACCTCTATAGGGTCCAGTGTATATTCCAGGATCCAGTGTATATTCTCTTCTGACTAATGTGTTGAGACTCTTCCTGTCCCTCTCAAAGCATCCACAGCCCCAGCAGACCACAGCGTAAGTGTGGTTGATGCCACCACAGAGTCATAAAAGGTTTTCAGGAGTGTCCTGCACACGGCAAAGGACCTCAGTCTCCTCAGCAGGTGAAGACAACTTTGGCCCTTCTTGTACAGGTCATCTGTATTGTGAGTCCAGTTCCGTTTGTTGTTAAGGTGAACATCCAGATATTTGTACTCCTCCACAATCTCTATGTCCAAGCCCTGGATGTTCACAGGCACAATCTGAGGAGCCTTCCTTCTGAAGTCAATCACCACCTCCTTTGTCTTGCTGGCGTTGATGCTCAGGTGGTTATGTTCACACCAGGCCACAAAGTTGGTGATGACCTCCCTGTACTCCAGATGGTTCCCCATGGATACTCATCCAATAATGGCTGTGTCATCAGAAAACTGCTGGAGGTGACAACTCGCCATGTTGTAGCTGAAGTCTGATGTGTACAGTGTGGAGAAGAGAGAATGCTGTACTCTGTGGGGCCCCCGTGCTGCAGACTACCACGTCAGACACACAGTCGCGGACCCTCACATACCGTGGCCTGTTGGTGAGGTAGTCGATGGTCTATGTGGCCAGGTGACAGTTGACTCTAGCTCCTTCCATCTTCCCCTGAGAAGTGATGGCTGAATTATATTGAAGGCACTGTGCTATCCACATGTGACAGTAACCTGTCCAGCAGGTAGAAGACTTCATATTCCACACTGATGCCAGGTCGGTACGCGAACTGCAGGGGGTCCATCTCGCTGTTCACCAGGTATCTGAGGTGGGTGAGAATAATCGTCTCCAAGGTTTTCATCATGTGAGAGGTTAAAGCCACTGGTCTGAAGTGGTTGGCCTTGCTAGGGTGCACAGTCTTAGGAACTGGAACCACATATGATATTTTCCACAGAAGTGGAACTTTCTTCAGCCCAAGGCTCAGGTAGTAAATGTATGTCAGAACTCCACAGAGTTGATCTGCACAGTCCTTATGTAGTCTGGAGTTGATGCAATCAGGGCCAGGAGCTTTCCTCACCTTGATCCTCCTTAGCTCCTTCCTCACCTGATCAGTTGTTATAGAGAGGCTGGGTGGGGCTGGGTCGGGACTTCAGTTGGGTGAGGTCGATGGTGAAGTATGTGGGTTGACCTGGTAGGCAGCAGGGAGTGGGGTAGAATGGTGTGAGGGAGTTGCTATTAATGTTGGGTTGTTGGGATGTTGCTATTAGGGGGAAGTGGTAGAGCAGCGTAGTCAGGGCTGGACTCTGGTGGACGGGGAGGGAGAAGTGGCACTGTCCAATCTGTTAAAAACAGATTCAGCTCATTTGCCCAGTCCCAGTCTCCAGATACTGCGTCCGTCCCGCTATCCTTAGAGTGGCCTGAGAATGTTTTCAGACCTCTCCAGACTTCTCTGACATTGCTTCCTGCAAGGTGCTCCTCCAGTTCCCCCTCCAGCAGTCTTTGCCTCTCTTCAGCTCCTTCTGCACCTTTCCCAGCTCCTCCTTGTCCCCAGATTTAAAAGCCCTCTTCTTCACATTAAGCAGAGCCTTTAATTCAGAGGTAACCCAGGGTTTATTGTTGTTTATTGTGTCTACCTTCCTGGTAGACACGGTGTTTTCTACACAGAAATTAATATAGTCTGTGATGCAGGTAGTCAGGTTGTCAATGTCATCTCAATGAGGTTCACAAATCATACCCTAGTCTCTGGTGTCAAAGCAGTCCCTCAGTGCCATACTGGTCTCCTCAGAACCCTTCATATAGCATCCATGCATTAAGCCAGTGACTTTATCAGCTACACGTGCCTTTACAACAGAGGGACTAACCAACAATCTGACACTTCAAATGCTGATGTTGAGCTATTTGGGAAAATATCATTTCAAACCTAATACAGTTAGATTGTGTACAAACTGGAGAAAATATGCTGCTTGAATGCAAAATTTATGTAATAGACGAGAAGCTGGTTAACGGTGTGAACTCAAAGCATATTAACACGATGGGGACAAAAACTAGAGGCTAAAGGTTTTTCTTTTAATATAGCTGGTCTCCCATTACTAATTTCTGGTATCCAATTGCGTATGTTTTTTGCTAAAAATAAATAAAAATCAGACAGCCAATTGAAAACATGTATCATTGGGGATAACAGTGGCATTGTAGAATGTTGTGACCAATCTGGAAATTTTTGAGTATGTTGAAAAAGTTTTACACTGTGACACATCATGATCTACAAAGTGACTAATTTGTGCAGATAAGGGGGTAATACATGTATTTTTCTTTAATTTTACAGACACAAATTCAAATTTATTAATTTATATAGCGCCAATTCGCGATGAGATCGCCTCAAGGCGCATCACACAACATAATAAAAACAGAGAAAACTGAATTAAAAATTTAAAAACAAATTAAAAAGACAAAACCATAAAAGAACACAAGAACAAAAACACATCATTACACAATAAAACTAATGATAAAACAAGGAAAACAAATAAGTCTTTAAACATGATTTAAAAGTCTCCACAGTATTCGACTGTTGTATGTGTGCCGGGAGATTGTTCCACAGAGCTGGGGCACGGTAGGAGGAAGCTCTGTGACCGGCAGACATTTTATTCACCCTGGGAACACATAAAAGTCCTGCACCCTGAGAACGCAGGGCCCAAGCTGGTACATAGGGCCTTACCAGGTCAGCCATATAGCGAGGTGCAAGTCCATGAACAATTTTATAAACTAATAACAGTACCTTAAAATCCGATCTTGCAGCGACTGGAAGCCAGTGTAGGGATGCAAAATGGGTGTAATGTGGTCAAACCTTCTGCTTTGTGTCAAAGGTCTGGCAGCAGCATTTCGAACCACTTTGGATTTTATTGCATTAGTGCATTTTGAAATAAACAGCTTCTGCTTGAATGGGGATTTGACTGCATAGTCACTTTGATGCCTGGCCACAATGTACACTAAAATTAAAATACAATGCAGAAGTGAGTGCTGGGTAATTTCATTGCAGCAGGTGGTGTAATGAAAATCACCTCTTGAAATATAATGTACATCCATAATCTCATGTAAAGCATTCTCCACTCTTCAGCAGAAGACAGTTTTAAGATGGTAACAGATCCATTTTAGCTTGCAATAACGTGTCATTGTGACAACAGACATTAGAGTGTAGAGTGCCCACAGTACCTCTGTGAGTGTGCCAAGTAGCTCCTGGGTCTCAGGGGCGTTTTTACCCCTTTGGAGTCGAATGACTTGCCCTTGCATCAAAAGTCACATGACCTAATTAAGCGGACGTAGCACAAAATCTGCTCCACTCTAAGGGTCTGTTTGAATGTGTGTTGAAAGTGGAGACTTCAACCTCCACAGCACTTTTTAAATTTTGTTAATAGGTCAAGTGTAACTTGAATTATGATTAATAATGTACGTGAGTTTTTTGGAGGATTTCCTCCTTTCAGCTGGAGGAGCAAGAAGGCTGGAAAGAAACAGACCTCCCTCAACTGCAGCAGGAGAGACGGGTGTTACCATTGGTGGAAAAAATCAGTAACTAACCAATCACATTCGCCAAGCTCACGTGGGTTTGATGACAACACAGAGACCCCACGTGGGTCGCTGTGGCATCTTACTGCATGTAAATGGTCACAACAAAATGCCTGAAGCACTTCTTGTATTTTAATGTGAATTGTTGTATATAACTTTATGCTACTTTTTAGATAGATTGTTGAAGTTTAAATTTATATTTACATTCTAAGTTATGAAAATGGTTCATTAAAAATATTTCAGGTTTTTTTACAGTAAAAAAAAAAAAAAAAAACTTTTTTTTTCTGATTTGAATGTTCTGTTTTGGGGTGAGTATTGGGTCACTGTTTTAATGCAGTATGCCAAAATGAAAGAAAAACTGTAAAGTCACACAGGTGAGGTTGTGCTGAAAAAAAAATGACACCAAACAAGGCCAGGTAAACAGTTTTTTAAGGTAAGTTATGAAGGTGAAACCAAAAGTCAAAAACACACAAAAATAGCCAAGACTCCAGAGGGTCATCAGCACTAACCTGTTGTAAAATACTCCGACATGTTGCAAAATACTCTTCAAGATGCCTCAAGAGTATTGCCTCGTGAAGAGCAAACACCCACATATAAGTTGCATCTGAGTATAAGTCGCATCTTTTTCAGTACTATCAGGTCTTTAATTTAGCATTTTTGTGCTTTGTTGAGCTGTACATTTTATTACTGGCATTTATTCTTTTATTATTGGTGTTTATTTTGTTTATTTCTTTTATTCCTGTGAAAGGCCAACATAAATTGCCATAATAATAATTATTATTATTAATAACTGTGAGATTTATTTATTTATTTATTTATTTGGTATATAAGTTGCACTAGAGTATAATTCACAAGACCTCCCAAACTAGTAAAAAAAAAAAATGTGACTTATATTCTGGAAAATACAGTAACTGCTGTAAATGTGTTCCATCTGACCGCTCTGTTGGATTTCTTATTGTGACATTATTGACAGTCTGGAGAGTCCTGGCCAAGATTTTTCTTTGTGTTTGTCTCACATTGTTAGAGCTCTTCAGCCAGTTCCCCCAAACAAGTCACATAAATTTCTTGCATTGTTATTTGCAATGAACTTGAATAAAAAACAATAATTTTGTGCCCAATAAACCCAAACTCATCGATCTGCAGAAGCTGTCACGTTATCAGCAGGGAAACAAACTGACATTTCAGTTTCATCATTAAAAACAAACCACCAGCAGAAACTGTACATTTCATAATATTAAATCACAGAGCCGATCTCTGGAGTCATTAAATGAACTTTTTTTTATGAGAGATTTGAACGATTTTCTCTTTATTGGTGTTCCTGGAGGAAAAACCCCAAAATCTGAATAAAGTCTGGCACTAAAACTCAACAAACACTGCAAGGAAATATGTGATGTGTTTACAAGAAGCTCCCGAGTGGCTACTGTGAGGTGGAAAACTCTGGATCAGGACTCTCCAGACTGTCAATAATGTGATAGTGAGCCACCGCGCTAAGAAGTCAGATGGAAGGCAGTTACACGTATGTGGCTGTTGTTCGAGTCTGGAGTGTTTACATAGATTATTCTGCTGTGTGCAGATTAATACCATTTGAATTCAAGCAGAAGCACTACAGCGAGAAGTCTGAGGGTCTGAAACTGCAGGGATCCAAACCAACACCATCAATCTCAGCTTTAAGGATCGAACAGAAAAATGTTGGCAAATACAGTCTCAAAAACAGTCTCAATTTAACTCAAATTTAAAACTAATGTAAAAATATTCTAGGAGAAGTTTGAGTCTGTTTAGTTGGTCTTCTCTAAAAAAAGGTTACTGGTGAAGACACGAACAGTTTCTTGAAAAAAAAATCTGATTTGTAAAAATGTAGAATGCAGAGAGACAATGAGACTGACACTCATGATACTGTGGATAAGTACTCCAGATCTACACATAACTATAGTTTATATTTTGATCATAGATTGTAGAAGCATTGCAGAGTTAAAAAACCTTCCCTTTTGAGAGGAGGTGTATTTTTTTTTTTTAGACCCCAATAACTTTCAGGGATCCGGCCTGATTGTGGCCTAATTCTGGCACGTAGCTGGCAACACCCATCCAAACCCACCTACCAAATTTGGCTGAGCTGGGTTGAGCTGGGTCCTGTAGTGAAAAAAGTGTTGTTTTTTTTCAGACTCCAGTAACTTTTAGGGTTGCAGTTTGATCACCACGATAATGAAGTATGCACTGTTCCACCCCCAGAGCAACCTGGATGCCACATTTTGTGCAGATCAGCCCAGCGCCCTCTGAAAGTTAGTCCGGAAACCTCTACATGACACACAGACAGACAGATACATAAATGCATACCAGCAAATACTATAAGTTTTCTTTCCAAATAAATCTTGAGAAAAGCTGTGCACAGTCATGTGGATTTTCTGCAGCTCCACACTGAGTGTAAATGTGGATGCGGAAGCTTTAAAACGTTCCCCCTGCAGTCGTAGAAGGTCTATGAAAGAAGGCAGAGCAAATTTAATGGGATTTCTTCCTCTTTTTTTCACAAATATCTATATTAGATATCTATATTATCTTTCACGCTCAGGCTTTGACATCATAAACGTGTCTGACACTGAGCCCAGGCGCATACTTTTTCTGAGTGTCATACATAATGCAGCAGCACTCACTGACAGTTAAGTGTGTCATGTGGACTGGCTGCGGTGATGCAGGCGGCTTCGTTGCAAATGAATCGAATACTTCCAGGTTCCACCGGGTGGACAGACGGGATCCCACTGTGACCCAGATCCATTTTAAACGGCTGCCTGAGGAAGCTGATGGACGGATGCTGGTTCTAGAGAGCTCATGCGATGGCATTATTCTGGCAGAATGAGAAGTACCATGTGGACCCGGTGGGAGAGTTCACCTCATTGTACCCTTGTGTGGTTTGTTTATTTATTTGTTTATTTATTTGAGTAGAAACAAGTGAGACGGTGCTGGAGGGAAAATATGACAAAAATCAACAAAACGTTTCAGGTCTGTTCAGTTTGTAAAAATGTCCCATCATCATTAAAACTAACAGAGTGCATGAAAAGAAAATTATAGTCAAATAACAAAAAATTCTGTCAGTCCAAAAGTTTGCATCCCCTTAAACAAAATGTCCTTTCATAGTCTGTATGTCTCGATTTCGTCTTTATAACCTCTTTGTGTCCTTATGAGGCGCTTTTGCATCTTCTCATACAAATATATGGGTGCATCACAGAAGTACAGATGGTGTGGTACTGTACAGTAAATCTATCTGCAGGTAGCAGTTCCCAAAAATGGAGAGACTGTGCAATAAGGAGACAAGTTTTCATTTCATTTTTTTACACTCCTGTTAGTTAATTAACTGTTTAGTGTATTTTATAGCTGCTGCTTTTTTTTTTTTTTACCTGTTTAATACTTCTGTTAGTTTTTCAGTGTAACTGCTGTGAATTTTAATTCATTTATCTGCGTCTGTGTGAGCCTTAGGAGTGGTTAGCTTATCCATTATTGGTTAGCTCGTGTTTGCTTGGCTACATTCTTGAATTTCTTAGTGCACAAAGTACACTACTAATTCTACTTTACAACCTCCGTAAATCCTGCGTGATGTTGGAAGATAGGGTGGCTCTCTTAGAGAGCCGTGTCCGTAAGTTAGAGCAGCTTCTTAGTGCAGTGGAGTTAGATGTTACGGGCACTCCAGATGAGGTTAGTGTTGGGCCGGCTAGCGAGCCCATTAGCATCAGCTTAGAAACGCCGGCTGTGGAGGACGGCTTTCGGACTGTGGCTAGGTGGAGGAAGCCCTGTAGGGCTTGGTGCCTGGTTGTGGCACCCCGATCACACTCGCCAGTGCAAACTGTGAATCGGTTCTCCCCCTTGGATTTGCCAGATGTGAATTCTCTGAGCCCACAAGTGACTTCCACTCCTGTCTCCAGGCCGAAACACCGGACTTTAGTGATAGGGGATTCTATCACCCGCAAAGTCAGGTTACAGACGCCGGCTGATGTTAAATACATTCCTGGGGCCAGAGCTCCCGACATTGCATCTCATCTTAGGGTGCTGATGCTGCAGAAGGGAAGACAGACGAAGGAACATGACATTAGATATAGTCACATAGTTATTCACGTTGGCACCAATGATATCAGGATGAAGCACTCAGAGGTCACAAAAATTGGACATAGACAGGACTTGTGACCTTGCCAGAAAAATGTGTCGGCATCGATTAATAGTCTCTGGTCCCCTCCCCTCCCGGGGTACTGATGAGGCGTTTAGCAGGCTGACATCGTTAAATAGGTGGCTGGCGCAGTTTTGTAGACAGCAAGGCATTAGCTTTATTGATAACTGGCCTTTGTTCTGGGGCCACCGTGGCTTGCTGATGCTGGACGGCCTCCACCCTACTGGGGAAGGCGCCGCCATCTTGTCTGCGAACATAGATAGAGCTCTACAGGGAGGGTACCATTAGGAATCTACAGCAGGCCACGGAGCAGGTGATTAGAGACCCTGCAAGGGTTATGACAAATGTGGGTGTGGAATCCATTAGCTTAGCGGGGAATTTTAGTGCAGAAAATCCACTATGGTGATAGTGCAGTTTATTTGCCAGGGAGGGAATTTCAACAAGTTGAGACTGTGGCCTGCTTCCGTAGTTGTGTCTATAAAAATCATAGAGGGATATGCTTTCCAAACTTAATACCCATTACTATATTGGATGATGTTGAAATTGAGGATGGCCCAGTGGTTGTTCCAGCAATAGCAAAGATTATGTGTCTGCTACCTACAATGCGCGGGGAATGTCTTAAACCTAAACCTACTTCTGGGCATCTTATATATGCTACTCTGGAACCACCCCTAAACCCAAACAGTTCAACTGTCAAACCCACTGAGGTCCTTAGACCTCATTAACATAAGATCACTGTCCTCAAAATCATTGTTGATCAATGATCTAATTATTGATCATCACTTAGATATGATTGGGCTATGTGAAACCTGGCTTAAACCTACAGCTGTCCTCCCCTTAAATGAGGCCTGCCCACCAGCATATACATTTAGTCATGTCCCTTGTGATGTGAAGCAAGGCGGGGGTGTTGCTCTTATTTATAAATCTAAGTTTAGCTTATTAGCTGTTGGGGGTTACAAATATCACTTGTTTGAGCATCTGATTCTCCGCTTTGCTCAGGATATTACACATTGCCAAGGTCAGAAGAATAAAAATCAGTCGTATTATTTTGTCACTGTATATAGGCCTCCTGGCCCATATTCTGAATTCTTAGATGAATTTGGTGCATTCATCTCTAACTTGTCAACTAGTGTAGATAACATTCTGATCATTGGTGACTTTAACATTCATATAAATAAGTCTTCTGATCCCCTCTGCAAATCATTTATGGAAATTGTGGATGCATTAGGATTTCGGCAATGCATTCGGGATTCGACGCACATTAGTGGAAATACCCTGGATCTGGTTCTCGCATGTGGTATTGCTGTCGCGAATATTGACATCATGCCTCTTACATCAGTGGTGTCTGATCACTCACTTATTAAGTTTACAGTTTCGCTGCCGTGTTTAGTGGAACAACAACCTTAAATATCATTACGGCAATGCATCAACTTCTCAACTAAGACTGAACTTGAAGCTAGACTGCCTGATGTCTTAGCTTCACATTTGACAAATACCCAGTCAGTAGACAGACTTGTGATAGTTTAAACTCAGTGCTCAAAACTACACTCGACATGATTGCACCACCTGTGTTAAAACCGCGCTCCCCCAAATCACAGTCACCTTGGTTCAATGATTATCTGCATGACCTCAAGCATAAAGCAAGAGGTCTAGAACGGAAATGGCGTAATTCAAAATTAGAAATATTTCACCTTGCGTGGCGTGATGCTATCTTAGATTATAAGCATGCATTATTGGCTACAAAGCGGACTTACTACTCTGATTTGATCAACAAAAACAAGCATAACTCAAAGTTCTTGTTCGTCACGGTGGCAACACTTTTGCATGGACAACCAGCTGTAGTTTGCTCTCCTTTTACAGCACAAGATTTCCTGGATTACTTTGGGAAAAAAATAGAAGACATCAGGTTAAACATATCCCAGCATGCCTTAATCCAGCCACTACACCCTGCTATTGATGTGGGTGCCACTACTGAGGTTTTACCTAGATTTACAGAATTTGACTTGGGCCGGAAATGATTAATCTTTCTTTAACTTCTGGATCTGTTCCTAAATGTTTCAAATCTGCAGTGATTAATCCATGACTTAAGAAACCTAATCTTGACCCTAGTGTATTGACAAACTATCGGCCGATATCAAATCTATCATTTTTCTCTAAAATTCTGGAAAAAGTGGTATCACAGCAGCTCGTAGACTATCTTACTGAGAATAATCTCTTTGAGCCACTGCAGTCTGTTTTTAGAAAATATCATTCCACAGAGATGGCTCTGACTAAAGTGGTGAATGATCTTCTGCTTACAATGGATTCGGACACCACAACGGTTCTGTTGCTGTTAGATCTCAGTGCTGCATTTGATACAGTGGATCATCATATTCTACTTGATAGGCTGGAAAATCATTTTTGGATTACTGGGAGTGCCCTTGCATGGCTGACGTCATACTTGACCAGTCGTTCTCACTGTGTTTTGTACAGTAACACTACCTCTAACCTTAGTGACATGAAATTTGGGGTTCCACAGGATTCTGTCTTAGGCCCCCTGCTTTTCTCCCTTTATATAGCATCCCTTGGGCACATATTGCGGTGTTTTGGGATTACCTTTCACTGCTATGCTGATGATACTCAGTTATACATGCCGATAACTGCTGGTAATCTCGTTCACATAAAATCCTTAGAAGATTGCCTTGCAGCAGTGAGAAGTTGGATGTCTAGGAACTTCCTTCTTTTAAACTCTGATAAGACTGAAATGATGGTTCTTGGTCCAGTGAGACATCTGCATCAATTTGACCAGTTAACGCTCAGCCTCGGCTCGTGTGTCATACATCACACTGACAAAGTGAGGAACCTTCGGGTAATTTTTGATCCTTCGTTGTCCTTTGGCCTCCACATTAGAAATATTACTAGGACTGCTTTCTTCCACCTGCGAAATATAGCGAAGATTTGTCCCATCCTGTCTCTGGCTGATACTGAGACCCTGATCCATGCATTTATCTCTTCTAGATTGGACTACTGCAATGTTCTATTTTCTGGTTTACCGCAGTCTAGCATTAGGGTCTCCAATTGATTCAAAATGCTGCAGCCAGACTTTTGACACGAAGCAGAAAGTTTGACCACATTACACTAATTTTGACTTTTTACTCTTTTAATTAATTTATTAGTAATTGGAGTAGGCCGCGGCCTCAACTTTACCTAAATTCTGGGTCTTTTAGTGAAGTTTAGGGCTAGTGGCCAGCGATCACCTTAGTATTTCTTCTGTTTTTCTTGTTGTTTAATGCTGGCAAATTATACAGTATTTGTTTTTTGTCTTTCTGATGCCTGATTCTGTTTTTTTTTCTCTCTGTTTAAGGTGCAGCTCCATCCAGAGATGGGAGTTCTATTCGTGTTGGCGATCCTCCTGTCCTGTGCGCCAATAGCATTTCTTGTATATTCGTCCGTGAATTGTTCTGTGAATTGTTCTGTAATTTATGTTTGTAGCATGGCCCAAGCAGAGGGTCACCCCTTTGAGTCTGGTCTGCTTGAGGTTTCTTCCTCAGAGGGAGTTTTTCCTTACCACTGTTGCTCTGGGGGGTTGGTAAGGTTAGACTTTACCTGTGTGAAGCGTTTTCAAATCAAATCAAATCAATTTTATTTATATAGCGCCAAATCACAACAAACAGTTGCCCCAAGGCACTTTATATTGTAAGGCAAAAGCCATACAATAATTACAGAAAAACCCCAACGGTCAAAACGACCCCCTGTGAGCAAGCACTTGGCGACAGTGGGAAGGAAAAACTCTCTTAACAGGAAGAAACCTCCAGCAGAACCAGGCTCAGGGAGGGGCAGTCTTCTGCTGGGACTGGTTGGGGCTGAGGGGACAGAATCAGGAAAAAGACATGCAGTGGAAGAGAGCAGAGATCAATCACTAATGATTAAATGCAGAGTGGTGCATACAGAGCAAAAAGAGAAAGAAACACTCAGTGCATCATGGGAAACCCCCAGCAGTCTAAGTCTATAGCAGCATAACTAAGGGATGGTTCAGGGTCACCTGATCCAGCCCTAACTATAAGCTTTAGCAAAAAGGAAACTTTTAAGCCTAATCTTAAAAGTAGAGGCAACTCTGTTGTGATTTAGCGCTATATAAATGAAAATAAATTGAAATTGAAAAATTGAAAATTGAGGGAAGCCACCAAGACTTCTAGACAACTCTAAAGGAATGAAAGATTCTGTGGTTGTGACTGTGTAATGGCAATGCATTTATATAGTGCTTCAGAAGCTCAAAGCTTAAGCAAAGCAGGGTGCTGCCAGGCAAGGCACTTAACTACACACCGGGAGCAACAGGCAGATTAAGGATCTTGCCCAAGGTAAGTAAGTAAGTTAGTAAAGTTTATTTGTGTAGCACCTTTCAAGATAAAATCACAAAGTGCTTTACAGGAATTTAAGAACACAGAAATAAAAATACAGAAACTAAAAACAGCAATAACAAACTACTTAAAAGCAAGTCTTTACAAATAGGTCTTCAGCTTCTACTTAAACATTCAACAGAGTCCATGCAGCGTAGGTGTAGTGGCAGTGCATTCCACAGTTTGGGTCTCCTTTGATCTTCAGGCTTGGCCTTGGTACAACCAACAGGTTCTGGGCCAAGGACCCCAGAGACCTGCTTGTCACATATGGGTGCAAGTGTTCACTGATGCAAAATGGCATTTGACCGTGCAGAGCTCTAAAATCATCAACAGTATTTTAAATTGCAGTCTGAACTGAATTGGGAGCCAATGAAAAGAGGACAGAATGGGGGTTACATGAGACCACTTAGAAGACCTTGTAAGGACCCTTGCAGCCTCATTCTGGACCATTTGTAGGCAGTCCAGGTCCAAGAGTTACTGAGGCTGGGGAACAGCAAATAACAGCAATCAAGATGTGAAGAAATAAAGGCATGAATGATCTCTTCCAGCTCAGCTGGAGACACAATGTTTCTAAGGTGGTCAATGTTCTGTAAATGGAATAAACATGATTACACAAGACGGGTAACGTGTGCGTCAAATTTGAGAGCCTGGTCAAATGTAACACCCAAATTTCTGACTACTGAGTGAACAAAAGAGGATAGAGACCCAAGGTTCTTAATCACTGAGGGAAAAACTCCCCAGGGGCACAAACAAGAACTTCAGTTTTTGCTGTATTAAATGACAAATAGTTAGCAGCCATCCAGTTTTTTATAGCATCAATACAGTTTTGAAGAACAGATACCCTAGAAACATTCTGTGGAGAAAAGGGGATGCACAGCTGTATGTCATCTGCATAACAATGATATGAGACATCATTAAAGGAACTCAGTATATGTCCAATTGGGAGCAAGTACAACACAAATAGCATAGTTCCCAGAATGGAACCTTGTGGCACACCACAGGACAGAATCGCAGAAGAGGACACATATTTAGCTGCAGCAACTGACAAACTTCTATTAGAGAGATAAGATGAAAACCAAGCAAGGGCTGAACCAGAAATGCCCACCCGTGTCCTTAAAACACCGTGAACAGTGTCAAAAGCTGCAGACAGATTCAAAAGTACAAGTACTGAATATTCACCTACATCTCTGCACATTAAAATATCATTTGAAACTATAAGAAGAGCTGTTTCAGTAGAATGCAAGTGACAGAACCCAGATTGAAATTTGTCAGAAATATTGTGTTCAGCTAAAACCTCATTAAGCTTGTGCCACTTTTTCTAAAATTTTGGAGATAAAAGGCAACTTTGAAATTCTGAGGAAGCGAAGAGTCAAAATTAGACTTTTTTAAAAGAGGGTGAATAAGAGTGTGTTTAAAATACTGAGGGACACAGACAGAAATCAATGACCTGTTAATTATTGATAAAACACATGGGTCCGTGGTGAGAATAACCTTACTGAATAATGAAATGGGCAAAGTGGAAGGTTTCATTCTCTCGCCCAGACTGATGAGCTCTTTCAGTGATATTGGTTTCAAACTGTCCAGAGCTGATGTCCGGGTGAGACACGGGACAGCAGAAGGAAGAGAGGGGTTGATATCATGGATTTTATTGATTTACAAAAAAGGAGAAAAAGTTCTCACAGTCTTCAGACCTTTTGTCTGACTTAGTGCTTGGCTCGGATGGGATAATTATAGTGGGCGATTTTAACATCCACACAGATGCTGAGAATGACAGCCTCAACACTGCATTTAATCTATTATTAGACTCTATTGGCTTTGCTCAAAAAGTAAATGAGTCCACCCACCACTTTAATCATATCTTAGATCTTGTTCTGACTTATGGTATGGAAATAGAAGACTTAACAGTATTCCCTGAAAACTCCCTTCTGTCTGATCATTTTTTAATAACATTTACATTTACTCTGATGGACTACCCAGCAGTAGGGAATAAGTTTCATTACACTAGAAGTCTTTCAGAAAGCGCTGTAACTAGGTTTAAGGATATGATTCCTTCTTTATGTTCTCTAATGCCATATAACAACACAGTGCAGAGTAGCTACCTAAACTCTGTAAGGGAGATAGAGTATCTCGTCAATAGTTTTACATCCTCATTGAAGACAACTTTGGATGCTGTAGCTCCTCTGAAAAAGAGAGCTTTAAATCAGAAGTGTCTGACTCCATGGTATAACTCTCAAACTCGTAGCTTAAAGCAGATAACCCGTAAGTTGGAGAGGAAATGGCGTCTCACTAATTTAGAAGATCTTCACTTAGCCTGGAAAAAGAGTCTGTTGCTCTATAAAAAAGCCCTCCGTAAAGCTAGGACATCTTTCTACTCATCACTAATTGAAGAAAATAAGAACAACCCCAGGTTTCTTTTCAGCACTGTAGCCAGGCTGACAAAGAGTCAGAGCTCTATTGAGCTGAGTATTCCATTATCTTTAACTAGTAATGAGTTCATGACTTTCTTTGCTAACAAAATTTTAACTATTAGAGAAAAAATTACTCATAACCATCCCAAAGACGTATCGTTATCTTTGGCTGCTTTCAGTGATGCCGGTATTTGGTTAGACTCTTTCTCTCCGATTGTTCTGTCTGAGTTATTTTCATTAGTTACTTCATCCAAACCATCAACATGTTTATTAGACCCCATTCCTACCAGGCTGCTCAAGGAAGCCCTACCATTATTTAATGCTTCGATCTTAAATATGATCAATCTATCTTTGTTAGTTGGCTATGTACCACAGGCTTTTAAGGTGGCAGTAATTAAACCATTACTTAAAAAGCCATCACTTGACCCAGCTATCTTAGCTAATTATAGGCCAATCTCCAACCTTCCTTTTCTCTCAAAAATTCTTGAAAGGGTAGTTGTAAAACAGCTAACTGATCATCTGCAGAGGAATGGTCTATTTGAAGAGTTTCAGTCAGGTTTTAGAATTCATCATAGTACAGAAACAGCATTAGTGAAGGTTACAAATGATCTTCTTATGGCCTCGGACAGTGGACTCATCTCTGTGCTTGTTCTGTTAGACCTCAGTGCTGCTTTTGATACTGTTGACCATAAAATTTTATTACAGAGATTAGAGCATGCCATAGGTATTAAAGGCACTGCGCTGCGGTGGTTTGAATCATATTTGTCTAATAGATTACAATTTGTTCATGTAAATGGGGAATCTTCTTCACAGACTAAAGTTAATTATGGAGTTCCACAAGGTTCTGTGCTAGGACCAATTTTATTCACTTTATATATGCTTCCCTTAGGCAGTATTATTAGACGGTATTGCTTAAATTTTCATTGTTACGCAGATGATACCCAGCTTTATCTATCCATGAAGCCAGAGGACACACACCAATTAGCTAAACTGCAGGATTGTCTTACAGACATAAAGACATGGATGACCTCTAATTTCCTGCTTTTAAACTCAGATAAAACTGAAGTTATTGTACTTGGCCCCACAAATCTTAGAAACATGGTGTCTAACCAGATCCTTACTCTGGATGGCATTACCCTGACCTCTAGTAATACTGTGAGAAATCTTGGAGTCATTTTTGATCAGGATATGTCATTCAAAGCGCATATTAAACAAATATGTAGGACTGCTTTTTTGCATTTACGCAATATCTCTAAAATCAGAAAGGTCTTGTCTCAGAGTGATGCTGAAAAACTAATTCATGCATTTATTTCCTCTAGGCTGGACTATTGTAATTCATTATTATCAGGTTGTCCTAAAAGTTCCCTAAAAAGCCTTCAGTTAATTCAAAATGCTGCAGCTAGAGTGCTGACGGGGACTAGAAGGAGAGAGCATATCTCACCCATATTGGCCTCTCTTCATTGGCTTCCTGTTAATTCTAGAATAGAATTTAAAATTCTTCTTCTTACTTATAAGGTTTTGAATAATCAGGTCCCATCTTATCTTAGGGACCTCGTAGTACCATATCACCCCAATAGAGCGCTTCGCTCTCAGACTGCAGGCTTACTTGTAGTTCCTAGGGTTTGTAAGAGTAGAATGGGAGGCAGAGCCTTCAGCTTTCAGGCTCCTCTCCTGTGGAACCAGCTCCCAATTCAGATCAGGGAGACAGACACCCTCTCTACTTTTAAGATTAGGCTTAAAACTTTCCTTTTTGCTAAAGCTTATAGTTAGGGCTGGATCAGGTGACCCTGAACCATCCCTTAGTTATGCTGCTATAGACGTAGACTGCTGGGGGGTTCCCATGATGCACTGTTTCTTTCTCTTTTTGCTCTGTATGCACCACTCTGCATTTAATCATTAGTGATCGATCTCTGCTCCCCTCCACAGCATGTCTTTTTCCTGGTTCTCTCCCTCAGCCCCAACCAGTCCCAGCAGAAGACTGCCCCTCCCTGAGCCTGGTTCTGCTGGAGGTTTCTTCCTGTTAAAAGGGAGTTTTTCCTTCCCACTGTAGCCAAGTGCTTGCTCACAGGGGGTCGTTTTGACCGTTGGGGTTTTACATCATTATTGTATGGCCTTGCCTTACAATATAAAGCGCCTTGGGGCAACTGTTTGTTGTGATTTGGCGCTATATAAAAAAAAAATTGATTGATTGATTGATTGATTGATTCGTTAGACTGAATGTTCGCAGCAGGAGATACAGATATGACAATGTCTTCTGCAGATGTGACAATGTCGCACATCTTTCACCATATTGTTAAAAGAAATTAAAGTTCCTTTAAATGAAGGAGGTGGACCTGGAGCTTTGTGGATTTCCACAAATGCTCCACTATTTGACAGATTCTCTTAAAACTGAGAATACTGTCATTCATCCAGAGGGAGGAGTTACTCAGAGGGGCATGTCTGGATTTAAAAGGAGCAACTTTGTCTAAAATAGACAGAGATCCATCCATCCATCCATCCATCCATCCATTTTCTTCCGCTTTATCCAGAGTCGGGTCGCGGGGGCAGCAGCTCAAGAAAAGCCGCCCAGACCTCCCGATCCACACACACCTCCTCCAGCTCCTCCGGGGGAACCCCAAGGCGTTCCCAAGCCAGCCGAGAGATGTAATCCCTCCAGCGTGTCCTGGGTCTTCCCCGGGGCCTCCTCCCAGTGGGACATGCCCGGAACACCTCTCCAGCGAGGCGTCCACGGGGCATCCGGAAAAGATGACCAAGCCACCTCAACTGACTCCTTTCGACGTGGAGGAGCAGCGGCTCGACTCCGAGCTCCTCCCGAGTGACCGAGCAATTCACCCTATCTCTAAGGGAGCGCCCAGCCACCCTGTGGAGGAAACTCATCTCGGCCGCTTGTACTCGCGATCTCGTTCTTTCGGTCATGAGCCAAATCTCATGACCATAGGTGAGGATCGGAACGTAGATCGATCGGTAAATCGAGAGCTTTGCCCCCCTACTCAGCTCTCTCTTCACCATGACGGTCCGATACAGCGACCGCATCACTGCAGATGCTGCACCGATCCGTCTATCGATCTCACGCTCCATCTGTCCCGCACTCGTGAACAAGACCCCGAGATACTTAAACTCCTCGACTTGAGGCAAGGACACTCCACCGACCTGAAGAGGGCAAAGCACCTTTTTCCGGTCGAGAACCATGGCCTCGGATTTGGAGGTGCTGATTTTCATCCCAGACGCTTCACACTCGGCTGCAAACCACCCCAGTGCACGCTGAAGGTCCTGATTTGACGAAGCCAACCACATCGTCTGCAAACAGCAGAGACGAGATTCTGTGGTTCCCAAACCAGACCCCCTCTACACCCTGGCTGCGCCTAGAAATTCTGTCCATAAAAATAATGAACAGAACCGGTGACAAAGGGCAGCCCTGGCGGAGGCCAACGTGCACTGGAAACAGGTTTGACTTACTACCGGCAATGCGAACCAAGCTCCTGCTGCGGTCGTACAGGGACCGGATAGCCCTTAGCAAAGGACCCCGGACCCCGTACTCCCGGAGCACTCCCAACAGGGTGCGCCGGGGGACACGGTCGAATGCCTTCTCCAGATCCACAAAACACATGTGGACTGGTTGGGCAAACTCCCATGAACCCTCGAGCACCCGATGGAGCGTGCAGAGCTGGTCCAGTGTGCCGCGACCAGGACGAAAACCACACTGTTCCTCCTGAATCCGAGGTTCAACCATCGGTCGAATTCTCCTCTCCAGTACTCTGGAATAGACCTTACCGGGGAGGCTGAGGAGTGTGATCCCCCGATAGTTGGAACACACCCTCCGGTCCCCGTTCTTAAACAGAGGGACCACCACCCCGGTCTGCCAATCCAGAGGCACTGTCCCCGATCGCCACGCGATGTTGCAGAGGCGTGTCAGCCAAGACAGCCCCACAACATCCAGAGACTTAAGGTACTCAGGACGGCTTTCATCCACCCCAGGAGCCTTGCCACCGAGGAGCTTTCTAACCACCTCAGTGACTTCGGCCTGGGTAATGGATGAGTCCGCCTCCGAGTCCCCAGTCTCTGCTTCCTCTTCGGAAGACGTGACGATGGGATTGAGGAGATCCTCGAAGTACTCCTTCCACCGCCCGACAACATCCCCAGTCAGGGTCAACATTAGACAGTATACAACAATAGACAGACAATGATGACTAAAAGAATGAACTAAACTATTTACATCATCTGATCATTTACATCATCTGTAGTGGGACATGACGCTACAGCACCCTCAACCTAAAAACTCTGGCAACTGCAGTTTTTTTTTTTTTTTTTTTTTTTTACTGTAAACACATTGTAAGTTAAAATAGTAGGTTGTGCTGGTCAGGAGAAATTCTGTCCTTCTGTATGTCCTTCCAGCAAACCTTCGTATCTTAAAACTCAAGTACTGTAAAACTCTCAAGATCATGATTTTTATACATTAATAGTGGGAGGTCAAAGGTCTGCGTGCTCAGAACAAATGAATAAATAAATCATGCATTTTTGACATTTTTTAACTGATATATGTGTTTCAAGTAGGAAATGTACCAGAAGCCCTGAAATGCTCACATCGCCCTCTAGATGGCGACAAATGCTGCTCACATGTGTGGCAAGGTCTCGACTGTTTATTCACATAGAAGTTAAATTTGGGCAACATAACATGGACTGACAGCCAAAAATCAACTTCCACTTGTGTCCCTGGCCTCATGGGTGACTTACTTGTCATAACAGTGGGTCGTTAGAAGTTTTGACACAGCACCTGGTCTGTCAGTTTTACTATTCCACATTTTCAGCTCTGTGCACTGTGTGATTTCCGTTCATCTGTGGTGAAGTTTATTTGCATCTACAAGTAAACTGTATCCAAAATCACTGCATCCTCTAAAGACTGACTTCTTTTGAAGAATGCATTTCGACAGGAGCATGGTTTGATGGTTGATGTTTCATATTGCAGGCTGTGGCTGTCAGTCAGTATCTTTCATTTTAATGCTGGAAAATCAGTGGCTGCCATTTTCAGAGCAGGACAACACAAAGCATCAACAGGACGTCTCTCAGTCTTACCCGGTGTCATCAGGTAGAGCCACGGCATCTCGGTGAGCACAGCTTCTTGGAGTCTGTGAATTGCTAACAAGGATAAGCACAGATTTATCTGATGTCTTCTTCGATATGTCAGAAGTAACATCACACAAAGCTGCCGTTATCCTTGCCGTGGAATGTATGACTCCATAAACTGAAACACCAAAAACAGAGTGGAGAGCCACAGGGTCTGGGTTATGAGCCAAGGTGGGAACAGTGTCCTGGGAGAAAAATCTGTCCTGTGACAGAAATGAGCTAAAAACATAGAATCTAAGGTCATCTTCATTCTTAATAAATTGATTTGATTCTTGCATCTTGAATTTGTACCTTGGTTTCCCACAGCAGTATTTCTAAGCAGAGTGAAACTTGCAAGTAAAATCTTGATGGTGACACATTCGATGCTCTGGCAGTTGGCTTCAGCCAGGATGCTGATGTTAGTACGGTAGTCTTCCCACCTGATGTGGATGATACTCTTCAGGCAGTGTTGGTGGAATCGTTTGATGGCAGGTGTACCAGGCATATTAAATAGCAGCCTGTGCTTGTGTCGTGAGAACGGAGGTGTGGGTCTAAACATGGATGGTGTTTTTACTTTAAGGGGCTGCCCCTTAAAGTGTCACAACACACTCTTACTAGTTGTTTACTGAAGAAGTGTTGAAAGTTTTCAAGATGAACGTGGAGTTTAATGAGACTCATGGAAGAAACACAAAGCAATATGTAAGACCTGTAATGAAACCGTCACAACAAGCATTTTAACTTGTTAAAAGATAATTAGTGTCATATTGCAAACGTGGATTATCCCCTTTGTTATCAGCCACAATATATACTCCCAGTTTTCTTATAAACATAGCTGGATTTTGGGACGGAGCAGTTGTTATGAGACCAATGAAGTGATTACGTGCAGGAAAAATCACGGACTTTGTAAAGACCCCACAAAATTCCAGATGAGATCCTCTAATGACTTTGCATTTATAAAGGTGAGCTTAGCTGCTTCTTGGCATTTAAGAGCAAGCAGAGAATGTTAAATCTACATGTTTACATCCTGTCATTTCAGTGAGGGAACGCTCAGCACTGAGGCTCAGCTAATTCGAGGTCACACTTTGATCAAACACAATTATGTCATCAAGAATGCTAGAAAATTTATTGTGAGCTCGAGCTTCAGCCCCAATAAATGACTGATTTGAACTTCAACAGCTCAGAAATGGAGTCGAGGGCGTTTCCGCTCAAGCTGCTCTCATTATTTGTGTTGTATGACGTGAAGTGTCATTGTTTCATTGTTTACGGCTACATGTGTGTTTCTGTGTGGTTTCTCTGCTCTCCAGAAGAACAGAGGCAGTAGAACTATGAACCATTCCACCTGACAGAGTCCCACAGGGGCCCGCTGATGCCGAAGATCTTTGTTCCTTCTGTATTGATTAGGGATTGTTTCACAGCTCATGGGAGCATCATGTGGCACCACCTGCTGCTTTCCTACCTCAGGCTGACCTCATGTCTTCATCACAGAAATACCAAAAACCCACAGAAAACCTCTTCAGTCCTGCACCGCCTGCAGGCCAAAGCAGCCATGATGAACGAGGTGCAAGAAAAAATGTTTGGAGACCTGTCTAATTGAGTGGAAAAAGAAACTCTTATGTACACATCCAGCTGTGAAAGTCTCAAGAATTCTGTAGCTTGATGTTTTGTGAAAAGAAATTACTGAGTACCAAAGTATTCCTGATTTGGTCACATTTGCACTCTGGTTATGAAATTTTAATCCGTTTATCCTGTAATTTGACTGGACTTTCCCATGGAGGCGCTATATTTACTTTAGTACTCTGAGCAAATAGATGTGGTCATTTTCATCCTTTCATTTTTCTGATGCTTATCTGGGGCCAGGTTGAGGTGGCAGCAGACCAAGTAGCTCATCCCATACTTCCCTATACTCAGCCAGATGTCAGACCTCTGTGTTTTTGCACAGACTTACACCTCGGTGTGATATTTTCCTGTGCAGATGTCAAACTCAGTTAATAATCCTTTAATGTCCGACTGTGACCCAGATATGGATTTAACTTTAACAGGTGTACCTTTGCTCAGTTTATGATCGGCTCCAGATTTCCCACAATTTATAATGATTCAAGAAAAACAAAGTTGGATTATTTCTATCCTGACATCAGAACAGTCAGATACAAGAGAACTCAACCCCTGGTGTGGACTGGGCCCGGGGTTACCCCCCCAACCCAGACAGAGCTCTGAACCCAGGCTGTGGCCTCCTGGAGACCAAGTTCTCTTGTAACGCAACACTTATGGCATGTCTCAAAACAAGTCACTGTGTCACCAAACTTCCAGTTCTGTGCATTTTTCAAGACCACATGGACAAAATTCACATGGCAAATTCTGACTGTGAATTCAGCTACAGTCTGGTCATTGAAATCCACCCACGGTGCTGCAGAAATGGACAGAATTATTCAGAAATGTCTTTAAAATACACCCAGTCTTAAGCAGCACTTTGTGCTGGATGGAGGTATTAAAAATCCATTGTAATTCTGTCTTTTTCCATTTCCATTATCCAGAAAATACTTCCTGCTGTGAAGCATTAATTAAAGGAAAAGAAAATCCAATTCAATTCAATTCAGTTCAGTTTAATCATCTTATAATGTGCCAAATCACAGCAAGACCCATCTCAAGGTGTCTCACATGGAGCAATTCAACATAAAATTTAAATAAATGAATTAAAAATGAATTAAAAAAAAAAAAAACACTGATAATTCATGATTGGGTTGGTAGATTATGACATTGAGAGCCCATATGAAAAGTTGTCGGCATGTGTGATCACTTATGTTAAAGTTAAGAGCGTTTTTGTATGGCTGGTCTAAAGCCACCAGCAGGCTGCCATGTTGGCTGCTAGAACAGCGATGTGTGACGTCACATGGGCACAGAGGTTCACAATCAGTGTCGCCCTTCAGTATAGACGGGAAAAGCACGTAAGCGGCAATCAACATCCCGGATCCTGGATCCTGGTTGGGTTCTGATACTGATGTAATTCGCGGATCAGAATTTCCCAATCCAACCTGTGGGATTTTCTGATACTGAAGAGAAACCACATCTGTGAAACCTCTCTCATGCTGCCTGCTCTCTGCTGCTGAACGGGAGGAGAGGAGGAGGGAGGTTTCTGTTCTGAAGCTGAGCCCATCGCAGCAGAGATGAGTTTTAATCCACCGGTAACAGCAAACCTTCGCCTAGCTCTTGGGTTCTAATGGTCTGTGTTATTTCTGAAAAATTAACTAAATTGTTACTGAAACTCAGCCACTTCAACATCTTGAGGCTGTGAAACACTGTAACAGCAGCTCAGAGCACAGCTGAAGAGGACAGCCGAACAGAGATTCACCTTATCTCCGCTGAACGGATAAACAGCCACCAAAATCCTTCAGTGTTTACCCAGAGTTACTCCTGTGAGCGCTGCTGATGATACATTTAGAAATTTAGTTTATTTTACAGTTGAGAGGCTTTGTGTTTGCTCAGCAGGAAAACGCAGAGAGAGAGAGAGACAGAGAGAGACAGGGGAGAGAGAGAAACAGTGAGAGAGGGGAGAGAGAGGACTTTTACATCAGCGTGTGTTTGCCATCTGTAGCCTTCTGTGCCCATGCCACGTCACAGCAGTGCCACCAGCAATCCAGGGTTTTTTCTGATTGGTTAAAATTCAATGGCGGCATTTATGAAATTGTCAAATTCTGCTTAAATGCCGACTTTCAGAGGCAGATATTTCAGTTGTAAGAGCTCCTTATTTTCATTGATACGCATCCATCCTTAGTTTATAGCGCAGTCTATCTTCCCAGCTGTACTTTATCAGTGGGTTTTCTTTTCCTTTAAACATGCATCATTATTACAGCATTTCTTCAAAAGTAAATTTAAAAAATATATAGCTGTGATGTGTCCAATACAACTCAAAATATTTGAATCCTTAACTGTATGTCAGATTATTTTATTGTATAGAGAAAAACTTCAGTACTAAACATGCTCTATTTTATAATTTTATGTTTGGAATCAGAGTCCTGGTGAAGCCTACGATCAAATCAGCTTTTACAGACAGAAATATTTGAGTAATTTTCCAATATGGAGTGCAGTATTTTATGTTCATACGTCTCACTGTGACAGTATTGTAGAAATATGTATTTGGATGTCCCTTATTTTCCAGAGTATAAGTCACATTTTTTCCGTATAATCAGCTCATTAATTTTGAATTTTTGTGAATTGGTTTAGTGTACTCATTATTTTATTATTAAACACACTGATTTTCTTGCAGATGTGTTTACACGCTTTCCTTCTGTACGATTCTGAGCTTGATGTTCCGTAGGGAAGCGGAGATGAATCCCATCCGCGTCTCAGTGGCTCCAGGCGCGCTGGATTTCTCGATTTCAAGGCTCTGCGCTGCCTTTCCATTGAGTGGTTCTGTCTCCTTCCCACTTCTGGCACTTTCTCAGAACTGAAGCAGCGTGCACGCCTTCCGTCGTTGCTTCATGAATAATGTGTGATGATTAGAACAGAAAATTACATTTATTTACATATAAATGTGATAGATACTTGTCCTGCAGAGTTGAGCTTCTTCAGGCTGTATGAGCTGTTTGCAACTGATCACATTATAATCTCTGCTCAATATCTGGATTCTCCATCTGAAGTTAACTAATTATGTGATCATCCACGACGAGCAAACAATTGGGGATGATGATGATAATTAAGGATGACTGAACTCTTGAGGCGGGAAGCGTTAAGGCGAAGCTATTGTGTTTTGTGTTATGGCATTTAAGAGACTTATGATTAACACTCCTCCATAACGAGCAGGAGTGAGAACTGTACGCCAATAAAACAGAACAAAATCAATAAAGCGGAGCCGAGCCACGCGCTGTCTGCACAGACAGACCTGATTGTTCAGCGCTGTCAACCAGCCTCATAAGAATCTCAAATGAACACCAGCAATCATTCAAATCTGATCGCAGTGGGACTGCTGGAAATGTCAGCTGGAACCCAAACGGTTCAGACTGGAGCTTTTTTATATATTTAATACATGCCACAAATTTCATTTTCATACCACCACTGACGCTGAGCATGTTAAGTATTCATCATTTTTAGATGATCAAACTTATGCTAATTCTGCCTGCTGTGCCTCTTTATGTTAATGACAGCAACTAAAGCCTTTGGGTAAAGATGTTAATCTGCAAGTCAAACAAACTCTTTGCTCAGGTTGTGGTCCAACAGGTACACAGTCAGACTGCTCATTAAAATGTCAGCTCCAACCCTCAGCAGCCTCGGGGTTTGATTTTCTTTCTTTTTTTTGGAGTTGCCTGAAGCGTGCTGCTAGGTCATAGGTGCAAAGTGTGTTATGCTTTAATGTGCCAATGTACTGTACTTGGGAACAGTGTCAGGTACCACGGTGAGGTTGAAGCAAATAACAATAAACTAATTACCGATCCCATGACAACAATATTATTAAAAAGAAAAAAAGAAATTGGTACTCGTTCTTTTACAGTGGGGTAAAAAAGTATTTAGTCAGTCCCTGATTGTGCAAGTTCTCCTACTTAGAAAGATGAGAGAGGTCTGTAATTTTCATCATAGGTACACTTCAACTATGAGAGACAAAACGAAAAAAAAAATCCAGGAAATCACATTGTAGGATTTTTTTTTAGGAATTTATTTATCACAATTTATCACTTTCAGTGATGCCGGTATTTGGTTAGACTCTTTCTCTCCGATTGTTCTGTCTGAGTTATTTTCATTAGTTACTTCATCCAAACCATCAACATGTTTATTAGACCCCATTCCTACCAGGCTGCTCAAGGAAGCCCTACCATTATTTAATGCTTCGATCTTAAATATGATCAATCTATCTTTATTAGTTGGCTATGTACCACAGGCTTTTAAGGTGGCAGTAATTAAACCATTACTTAAAAAGCCATCACTTGACCCAGCTATCTTAGCTAATTATAGGCCAATCTCCAACCTTCCTTTTCTCTCAAAAATTCTTGAAAGGGTAGTTGTAAAACAGCTAACTGATCATCTGCAGAGGAATGGTCTATTTGAAGAGTTTCAGTCAGGTTTTAGAATTCATCATAGTACAGAAACAGCATTAGTGAAGGTTACAAATGATCTTCTTATGGCCTCGGACAGTGGACTCGTCTCTGTGCTTGTTCTGTTGGACCTCAGTGCTGCTTTTGATACTGTTGACCATAAAATTTTATTACAGAGATTAGAGCATGCCATAGGTATTAAAGGCACTGCGCTGCGGTGGTTTGAATCATATTTGTCTAATAGATTACAATTTGTTCATGTAAATGGGGAATCTTCTTCACAGACTAAAGTTAATTATGGAGTTCCACAAGGTTCTGTGCTAGGACCAATTTTATTCACTTTATACATGCTTCCCTTAGGCAGTATTATTAGACGGTATTGCTTAAATTTTCATTGTTACGCAGATGATACCCAGCTTTATCTATCCATGAAGCCAGAGGACACACACCAATTAGCTAAACTGCAGGATTGTCTTACAGACATAAAGACATGGATGACCTCTAATTTCCTGCTTTTAAACTCAGATAAAACTGAAGTTATTGTACTTGGCCCCACAAATCTTAGAAACATGGTGTCTAACCAGATCCTTACTCTGGATGGCATTACCCTGACCTCTAGTAATACTGTGAGAAATCTTGGAGTCATTTTTGATCAGGATATGTCATTCAAAGCGCATATTAAACAAATATGTAGGACTGCTTTTTTGCATTTACGCAATATCTCTAAAATCAGAAAGGTCTTGTCTCAGAGTGATGCTGAAAAACTAATTCATGCATTTATTTCCTCTAGGCTGGACTATTGTAATTCATTATTATCAGGTTGTCCTAAAAGTTCCCTAAAAAGCCTTCAGTTAATTCAAAATGCTGCAGCTAGAGTACTGACAGGGACTAGAAGGAGAGAGCATATCTCACCCATATTGGCCTCTCTTCATTGGCTTCCTGTTAATTCTAGAATAGAATTTAAAATTCTTCTTCTTACTTATAAGGTTTTGAATAATCAGGTCCCATCTTATCTTAGGGACCTCGTAGTACCATATCACCCCAATAGAGCGCTTCGCTCTCAGACTGCAGGCTTACTTGTAGTTCCTAGGGTTTGTAAGAGTAGAATGGGAGGCAGAGCCTTCAGCTTTCAGGCTCCTCTCCTGTGGAACCAGCTCCCAATTCAGATCAGGGAGACAGACACCCTCTCTACTTTTAAGATTAGGCTTAAAACTTTCCTTTTTGCTAAAGCTTATAGTTAGGGCTGGATCAGGTGACCCTGAACCATCCCTTAGTTATGCTGCTATAGACGTAGACTGCTGGGGGGTTCCCATGATGCACTGTTTCTTTCTCTTTTTGCTCTGTATGCACCACTCTGCATTTAATCATTAGTGATCGATCTCTGCTCCCCTCCACAGCATGTCTTTTTCCTGGTTCTCTCCCTCAGCCCCAACCAGTCCCAGCAGAAGACTGCCCCTCCCTGAGCCTGGTTCTGCTGGAGGTTTCTTCCTGTTAAAAGGGAGTTTTTCCTTCCCACTGTAGCCAAGTGCTTGCTCACAGGGGGTCGTTTTGACCGTTGGGGTTTTACATAATTATTGTATGGCCTTGCCTTACAATATAAAGCGCCTTGGGGCAACTGTTTGTTGTGATTTGGCGCTATATAAAAAAAATTGATTGATTGATTGATAATCTTTGTTGGCAATGACAGAGGTCAAACGTTTCCTGTAAGTCTTCACCAGGTTTGCACACACTGTAGCTGGTATTTTGGTCCATTCCTCCATGCAGATCTCCTCTAGAGCAGTGATGTTTTGGGGCTGTTGCTGGGCAACACGGACTTTCAACTCCCTCCACAAATTTTCTATGGGGTTGAGGTCTGGAGACTGGCTTTGCCACTCCAGGATCTTGAAATGCTTTTTTACGGAGCCACTCCTTCGTTGCCTGAGCGTTGTGTTTGGGATCATTGTCATGCTGGAAGACCCGTTGCATCTTCAATGCTCTCACTGATGGAAGGAGGTTTTGTCTTAAAATCTCACGATACATGGCCACGTTCATTCTTCCCTTAATACATATCAGTCGTCCTGTCCCCTTTGCAGAAAAACAGCCCCAAAGCATGATGTTTCCACCCCCATGCTTCACAGTAGATATGGTGTTCTTGGAATGCAACTCAGCATTCTTCTTCCTCCAAACACGACGAGTTGAGTTTTTACCAAAATGTTCTATTTTGGTTTCATCTGACCACATGATATTCTCCCAATCCTCTTCTGGATCATCCATATGCTCTCTGGCAAACTTCAGACGGGCCTGGACACGTACTGGCTTAAGCAGGGGGACACGCCTGGCACTTTAGGATCCGAGTCCCTCTCTGCATAGTGTGTAACCTTTGTTACTTTGGTCCCAGCTCTCTGCAGGTCCTTCATCAGGTCCCTCCGTGTAGTTCTGGGATTTTTGCTCACCGTTCTCATGATCATTTTGACCCCACGGGATGACATCTTGCCTGGAGCCCCAGATCAAGGGACATTATCAGTGGTCTTGTATGTCTTCCATGTTCTTATAATTGCTCCCACAGTTGTTTTATTCACACCAACCTGCTTGACTATTGTAGATTCACTCTTCCCAGCCTGGTGCACATCTACACTTTTGTTCCTGGTGTCCTTCGACAGCTCTTTGGTCCTGGCCATGGTTGAGTTTGGAGTCTGACTGTTTGAGGCTGTGGACAGGGGTCTTTTATACAGATAACGAGTTCAAACAGGTGCCATTAATACAGGTAACAGGTGGAGGACAGAACTTCTTAAAGAAGAAGTTACAGGTCTGTGAGAGCCAGAAATCTTGCTTGTTTGTTATTAACCAAATACTTATTTGGTTAATAACAATAAATAAATTCTTTAAAAATCCTACAATGTGATTTCCTGGATTTTTTTTTCTCATTTTGTCTCTCACAGTTGAAGTGTACCTATGATGAAAATTACAGACCTCTCTCATCTTTATAAGTAGGAGAACTTGCACAATCAGGGGCTGACTGAATACTTTTTGGCCCCACTGTAGCTGTCAGAACACTACTTGTTTGTTCATGTCTTCCAAAACTGGGACTATGACTCTTTCACAAACATGTCACAGATGTCATGTTGGTCTGGCACCATGTACCGCAGCACAGGTACTTCTAGGAGGGGTGGGATTTGAACCATAGACCTTATTGCTGTGAGGCAACAGCACAAACACATCACCACCGATGCGAGAACAACCTTCTACAAAACCTAAAATTACTAATGTCCAACAGCAGAGAATCCGAGTGTGAGCAAGACGCCTCTTACAACCCGGGAAGTGAACGTCTTAATTTTTTTTTCTATAATTCCAGAAAAATGACAAAGTATGAAGTACAGGCTGAGGAAACACCCCGATCTAAAGGAGTGTTGTTAAATGTATGTTACGTAGCAGAATGGAGGTCATTAGATTATCACAATACACGGTTTGATTTCAGTGAGCAAAGAAAGTGACAGAAAATGTTCCTCACAAGCTGTTAAGAAGAGCGGAGAATCTGGGCTCATGTCTGATGAGGAAAAGAATCAGGAAAACAGTTTCCTTCCAAAATCAGATGGGTTAAGATGAGATGTGAAGCAAAGGAGACAAGCAGGTGAGAAGCTGGAGATCAAAGGGAGAACTGAAAGGGAATGAATGTGTGTGAGCCAGTCAGATGATTGCTGAGCTTTTGAAAATGACGTCTGTTCAGTATAAAAGCAGATCCAGGCAGGATCGGTGGTCTGTCAGATTTGGCTGAAGAAATCTCAGAATCCCAAACGAAGCCAACAATAAATAATAAAGCTGGATGGATGCAACACACCAAAGGATGTGAAACATCTCCTGATGGAGGAGGAAAAGGTCCAATCAGGGAACAGGGACTGGTACCACACACTACACAGCTGTCTTGAATACTGGATTGGAACCATCCAGGCAGACAACTGGTCCATCAACCCCCTCATGAAAGTACCATCTATCAGAGTGAACCGCTGGGTTCAGTCTGCCCCTGACCGCTGACCTCAGTGACAGTGAGAGCAGCTGCACTGAGGAGTGTGTGTGTGTGTGGAAACACATTTCCTATATTTAGTCCAGTGAAAAACCATTAGAAGAACTTGTCCAGTTCTTCACCTGATATTGTTTAAGCCGCGGCTAAAGATGTCCGCACGAACTCTGCAGGTGCTGGATTTAGCTTCCACATACAAATGAATGGAGCTGTGAAGCATATTGGAGAAAAACGCACAGATAGTACCAAATAATGCAGCCTAGTGACGTCACTGATTCAATGGGACAAATAATGAATGTCACCTGAGATAGAATCCACCAATCAAATGACGAGGATCTATGTAGATTTCATCTGTTCTACTCAGCTGGAGAAGGCCAAGGGGACGTCCACGTCTCACCTGGCTGAGGCAGACAGATGGTTATTTTAGAGATGTGGGAATGGACCAGTTGTCTGCCTGGGTGGTTGCCATCCAGGACACAAGGCAGTTCCATGGTGTCGTGATGTGGAAAAGCGCAGCACCAGTGCACACTCCCTGACCTGATTCAATAGAGCATGTGAGTACCGTTGGGTGACTGCTAAATGTCGCCTGAGTATTCAGACACCCTGCACCTTGTGACATCCTGCTTCTTGCCAGCCATACAACACGCTAGTGTGAGCGCGTTCACGACCAACAGCAATCTTGAACTCTGAGTGGTTAAGCAACATGAAAGTCCACAGCAGCTTCCCCATAGTTTTACACAGCAGAAGACTGTGCTGAAGACCTCAGAGAGACGCTCTTCACTCAGAGACATCAGAGGGACAACCCACTCAGTAAAATCACGCTATCATCCACATCAGCTTTCACTGTGATCAATAAATGCCATTTAATAATAAATTAACAAGTAAGGTACCCATAAGGTCGTGGACACCACTGGAAGTTGATTTTAGGCCATCAGCCCGAGTTATTTTCACTAAAAGTTACCTTCTCAGGTGAATGTACAGTTGAGACGTTGCTACACATTTGTGCAACATTTGTCCCCATCTAGTGGGTGTTGTGAGCATTTCAGGGCTTCTGGTACATTTCCTATTTGAAACTCAGAAATTCAGTAAAAAAAAAAAAAAGATATTTTTAAATGATAGAATTGTGTGATTTTTTGGCACGTAGAGCTTTGACCTCCCTGTATGAAGGTGTAAAAATTTCAACTTTGAGAGTTTTAAGACACAAGAATTTACCAGGAGGACAGAATTTCTCCTGATAAGCACAATTTACAGCTGTTCATAACTGTTTGCAAAGATGTAAAATACATAAAACATGAAAGAAAGTATTAAAATAGTTAATAAATAACCTCATTCTATCATCAACAGCAAACACATCAGGATTATTGAGTTGTTTGATCACAAACAAAACAACTTGTGATCATTTATCTCACAGTGCTTGAGATAAATGAGTTCCAGAGTGTTAACAGCTTCTGGAGGTTTGCTTTGTGTTTGGGGAGTTGGACTGACACTTCTGACACGGCCCCTAATTGAAAACGGGAGTAATTATCTGTGAGCGCACTTTGTCTCAAATAGTGGAGCAGATGAAGTCTCTGCCCTCTTGTCTCTGATCTGAGGTCTCCTGCTGTTCCAGAGTCTACACAAGTCACATTTTGATCTTATGTTTTAAATGTCTTTCACTTCCTCGCGCCCTCTAACTGAACACGTCATGCTTTATAATTAGACCAATAAAGAGGCTGTGTCATTTTTCATGCATGTTTTTTTTAAATGACAACCCCCCCCCTTAAATATTCTTTCTGAAAAGCTCAGTTTTTACAGCAAATCAGAAAAATTCACTTCTCATCTTGAGTAATACGTAAATAACAACTCAATAAAACCTGAACCCAAGCAGCCAGAAAGCAGCCCCCTGTGAGTGTGCGGGAGAAAGCATCAGGCACCAGCCAGGATGCTGCACTAACAAGCCCCCCGAGCGCCTTGTTTTTCCACCTCTTGCTGTTCTTGTTCATTTTAGGTGTGAGACACATCTGCCCATGGGTTTGCAGGGTTACAACTCCTGGAGATGGAATCCCATCGGGATTACGACTGGAATTCATGGAGTGGTTCTGGTTCCGACTCCTGACAAATTAACGTGACGGCAAAGCAGAGGGACGGAGAAATGAGTGCAGGCAGAATACAGACTGTGAACTAGAAATCAGTGAGCAAGCTCACAAATTAATGCCCCGCCCACTGCTCTGATATCCCAGTTAGTCGAACACAACCCCCACCCACCCACTGAGGAGTTTGTGAGACTGCTGCAGTTGTTCTGTGTGTGTATGTGTGTGTGTGTGTGAATATCTCAGAAACCACTGAGCTGATTTCACACATATTGTTCTTGTGAATTGTTGACCATAACATCTTGGCATGACATTAATACAATGGTCAAAGGTCACGGTTAATTGTTGTCACTGAATTGTCTGAAAATGAGATATTTTCAATCATTTTGAAATGAGGAGAGCTCAAAGTGAGATCTGAAGTGCCTGTGAATCAGACAGACTGAACACGTCATGAAAAAACACAGAACACCATCTGCTGATCTATATGTGGTGTCATGATCCATGATCCAAAAAAATAAATAAAAAATCCTGCAGTAATTTATAGGAAGGAAGATCTCATGTGCATTTGAATCAGAATACAGCGTGCCAGATGTTGCACCATCTGCTGATCTATATGTGGTGTCATGATGATGTCATCATATGACCTTAAAATATCACATTCAGTTTTCTGAGTGATGTGAACTCTGGGTCATCCTTCCAGCTATTCAAGTTTGGGGTTGCTGAGAAGAATGTTTTTGGATCATGTACTCTCACATGATGTCATACGGTGATGTCATCAAGATGTCACATACAAACAGGACATGGAAATGCATTTTCTGATTCACATGCACATCATCCTTTGAACTATCTGTGTTTTTGACAAAAATATGTTTTATTTATTTCTAATCATTCAGTGTCACATTACGTCATTTGGTGATGTGGTTCAGTAATTTTCATTTCTATTCTGCATTTTTCTTTTCATCACACGTTCATGTTCCTGGATATTCCTGGATATACTGTAATCGCTGTGTGCGCGTGTGTGACACCAACAAATCTGGCAAAGGCTTGAACTGTGGAACACAACTGCAAGTTTGCATCCATTATTTCCAGCTGCTGAGCACCCGGGCCAATAGATCTGGGAAATGAAGTGAATCAGTGAACAATTCTCATGACAATCTTTGCTCAAAACCACATTATAAGAAGGTGAACAAAGTAAAACATTACGTTATGCACCATCCAACCTTGTGCGTCCTGTGAAAAGCAGGTTGAGACACAGATGAAATTCAAAAAGAATAAATCTCTCTGGGCAACACGGTGGCTTAGTGGTTAGCACTGTTGTCTCACAGCAAGAAGGTCATGGGATCGAGTCCCACCCGTGGCCTTTCTGAGTTTGCGTGTTCTCCACGTGTTTGTGTGGGTTCCCTCCAGGTGTTCCGGCTTCCTACCACATCCAAAGACATGCAGGTTAGATGGCCTGGAAACTTTACATTGTCCATAGGTGTGAATGTGTTTGTTTGTCTGGATGTGACCCTGTGACATACTGGCATCCTGTCCAGGGTGAACCCGCCACACACCCTGTGACAGCTGGGATAGACTCCAGCCCCCCATGACCCTGAATTGGAGTAAGTTGCTGAAGATGAGTGAGTGAGTGAATCTCTCTGGAATTTAGAGGATATAAAAATCAAACACAGGTAAGGTGATAAATTCCAGCCTTCATGTGGTTAGTTCAGGTCTGCGTCTTCCTGTTCCTCTTTCCACATGGACATAGTGAAGCACTGCCACCTATGAGTGACTGAACAAAAAATTCTGTGTCAGAGGTCGTGACCTGCCTCTGTTTCTCACCCACTCAGGGACCATTCCTCTGCTGAACCAGGCAGTTTTAAATATTTATTGAAATTTTTGTTTTTCTTTTCCTCAAAAGCAGACACATTGTTACAATTTATATCCGTCCATCCATTTTCTGAACCCACTTAGTCCAGTTAACAGTCACAGGGGGCTGGGCCTATCCCAGCAGTCAGTGGGCGAGAGGCGGGGTTAACTCTGGACAGAGTGAGACAAATACGACAATCATAAAAATGGTCTTTCTTTCTGTGAAAAGTGCTCTGAAGACGGTGAATACATTCTGCTGCTGTCAGTCATTGGCTCGCAGAAATTAGTCTGACATCATCTGAGGAAGCTTCTGTCAAAGTGAATCATTCAGTTCGATTGATAAGGAGTTGACTGGAGCATTTGTCACCAAACCGACATTAAAAGCTGCCGTCTGCATTTTGTCGCCTTCGTTGTCTCTGCTGCTGACGTGTTCCGGATCCTAATCGGAATCCTGAACCACATCATCATCACTACAAACACAATCTGATTCTGTGGTGTTCAAAGGAGGAAAAATGTATAAGTCTGTCTTGATGAATGATTGCACACGATCTGAATCATGCAGTGCCACAGCAATGGGGCACGTGCAGTTCCACTGTCTTCTTTCCACAGAGCCTAGTGTAAAAACAAAGTAAGATACAGGGTGCAAAGGGGTTATTTTTAGGAGTCTGCGGTGCTGGAACCTGGTGCACTGTTACTGCACATTCCCTATGTAAGACACACACAATCAATATTACACTTTGGGCACCCCTGATGATTTCCATGATTTTCCTTTATAAATCATTGGTTGTTTGGATCAGCAATTTCAGTTAAATATATCATATAGCAGACAAACAAAGTGATATTTGAGAAGTGAAATTAAGTTTATAAGATTTACAGAAAGTGTGCAATAATTCTTTAAACAAAATCAGGCAGGTGCATAAATTTGGGCACCCCAACAGAAAAAAAAAATACATCAATATTTAGTAGATCCTCCTTTTGCAGAAATAACAGCCTCTAAACACTTCCTATAGCTTCCAGTGAGAGTTTGGATTCTGGTTGAAGGTATTTTGGACCATTCTTCTTTACAACACATCTCAGGTTTTGTTGGTTTCCGAGCACGGACAGCCGGCTTAAAATCACACCACAGATTTTCAATAATATTCAGGTCTGGGGACTGAGATGGACATTCCAGAACGTTGTACTTGTTCCTCTGCATGAATGCATTAGTAGATTTTGAGCAGTGCTTAGGGTCGTTGTCTTGTTGAAAGATCCAGCACAACTTCAACTTTGTCACTGATTCATGAACATTCTTCTCAAGAATCTGCTGATATTGAGTGGAATCCATGTGACCCTCAACTTTAACAAGATTCCCAATACCTGCACTGGCCACACAGCCTCACAGCATGATGGAACCACCTCCAAATTTTACTGTAGGTAGCAAGTGTTTTTCTTGGAATGCTGTGTTCTTTTTCAGCCATGCATACCACCCCTTGTTATGTCCAAATAACTCAATTTTAGTTTAATCAGTCCACAGCACCTTATTCTAAAATTAAGCTGGCTTGTCCAAATGTGCTTTAGCATACCTCAAGTGACTCTGTTTGTGACGTGTACGCAGAAAAGGGTTCCTCTGCATTACAGCATCATACAGCATCTCTTTGTGCAAAGTGTACTGTATAGTTGAACGATGCACAGAGACACTATCTGCAGCAAGATCATGTTGTAGGTCTTTGGAGCAGGTCTGTGGGTTGACTATGACTGTTCTCACCATCCTTCACTTCAGCTTATCTGAGATTTTTCTTGGTCTGCCACTTTGGGCCTTAACTAGTACTGTGCCTGCGGTCTTCCATTTCTTCACTATGTTCCTCACAGTGGAAACTGACAGCTGAAATCTCTGAAATAGCTTTTTGTATGCTTCCTCTAAACCATGATGTTGAACAATCTTTGTTTTCAGGTCATTTGAGAGTTGTTTAGAGGCTCCCATGTTGCCACTCATTAGAAGAGATGAAAAGAGGGGAAACATTTGCAAATGGCCACCGCTTACCAAACCAATTTTGTGTTCCATTAATTAGTGCTAAATGTATTCAAATCAATAAAATAACAAGGGTGCCCAAATTTATGCACCTGCCTAATTTTCTTTAAATAATTATTGTAGACTTTCTGTATATATATATATATATATATATATATATATATATATATATATATGTCTTTGATCAGCTAAATGCCATGGCCCGTATGCATGAAGCAGCCTAAGGATAAAAATAGCTCGATTCTAAGGTGCCAAACTGGTAAGAGTAGTGAGGAGGACTTTTAAGAAGCCTAAGAGTGTCTTAAACAGAGAGGCTGGTGGAAAAGACAGAAAGGAAGCAGGGATATTCTTCATATGAAGGGTGACAGTGAGTCAGTAACATGCTACCTGCTTGATCTACGAAATTATTTTATGTTAATGTACTGTCTTGAATTTAATTTATTTATTTATCCGGCACACAGCTGAGCAACAACAAAGGCAATAACAAAACATAAAAGAAACATTGTACGAAGAACCTGTGTGGCCGAAAGAGTGAAGGCAGAAGCAAAGCATATAAGCACCCTCCCCTTATACCATTAAAATAAAGAATGTATATATACATATACACATACACACACATACATATATATACAGTGGTGTCAAAAGTACACACATGTGTTACTTAAGTAGAAGTATAGATACTGCAGTTTCAAAACAAAACACTCTGGTAAAAGTTGAAGTATCAACTTGACCTCTTTACTCAAGTAAAAGTGAAAAAGTATGTGCTCCAAAACCTACTTAAAGTATAAAAGTATAAAGTAACCTTTAAAAAAAAAAAAAAAAAAAAAAAGGTAGATGCCACTATATGAATTGAAAGCTTAATTTAAAATCTGATTCGTTCTACATGTGGCCCAAGACCCAAAACCCAAAATTACCCCCCAACACCACCTGCACGAAAATGTTTCAATTCTAGAAGCTCTGAAATGCAATCTGGGACTATTCCAGACAATAAACTGCAGTGAGTGCAGCATCCATTTAGTGAAGGAAAAAAACAACAACACAACTTTTACTTATTCAAATTCATTCCAGTAGTATTCTGCTCTTACAAGGATGCAGCAGTTTTCTAGTTTGGCAGATAGTTCTGGAGGAAATCACTGAAGAAATTAACACATTGAAAATAGGGTTTGACCATCATTAAATAAGACAGGGATGAAGTGGAGGTGTAAGAGTCACTAGGTGTTCACAGGAAACACTTATTTATGTATGTATTTATTTATGTATGTTCATTGTTAGTTGCTTTTATATTTTCTGTTATTGACATATAAACAAAAATAAATTTAAGAAATATTACAATTTGAAAACAAATGCACCCGAACGTGATGAGAGCTGCAACTGCTTAATGCTAACTTTTAACATTGAAAACGCCATAGACATGCTAACGCGTTAGCGTCGCTCCCGTTTTTAAGTTATAAAATACATCTATCAGCTGTTTCAGAAGACCATAACAGGTCGGTTTAACGTAGAAAAGGTAAATAATACTCACAGAAGTATGCTCTTTAGGATTTTAGCAGGGGAAAATTAAGCTAAAGAAAGAAAGAATAAACGAAGCAATAGGTCGAAGCATTCAATCTGCGAACCACTGATTCGATTGGTTCACGGTTCAAAGCAAAGCCGTGCTGCAGAAAAGTTGATTACAGGCGCACATGACGTGAAATATATATATATATATATATATATATATATATATATATATATATATATATATATAAACATTAAACTGAAGCCAAGAGTAACGAGGCTGTTTGTTTTAAAAATGTAAGGAATAGAAAGTACAGATACTTGTGTGAAAATGTAATGAGTAGAAGTCAGAAGTAGGCAGAAAAATAAGTAAAGGAGTAAAGTACAGATACCTAAAAAGTGTACTTAAGTACAGTAACGAAGTATTTGTACTTCGTTACTTGACACCTCTGTATATACACTCAACAAAATATAAATGCAACACTTTTGGTTTTGCTCCCATTTTGTATGAGATGAACTCAAAGATCTAAAACTTTTTCCACATACACAATATCACCATTTCCCTCAAATATTGTTCACAAACCAGTCTAAATCTGTGATAGTGAGCACTTCTCCTTTGCTGAGATAATCCATCCCACCTCACAGGTGTGCCATATCAAGATGCTGATTAGACACCATGATTAGTGCACAGGTGTGCCTTAGACTGCCCACAATAAAAGGCCACTCTGAAAGGTGCAGTTTTATCACACAGCACAATGCCACAGATGTTGCAAGATTTGAGGGAGTGTGCAGTTGGCATGCTGACAGCAGGAATGTCAACCAGAGCTGTTGCTCGTGTATTGAATGTTCATTTCTCTACCATAAGCCGTCGCCAAAGGCGTTTCAGAGAATTTGGCAGTACATCCAACCAGCCTCACAACCGCAGACCACGTGTAACCACACCAGCCCAGGACCTCCACATCCAGCATGTTCACCTCCAAGATCGTCTGAGACCAGCCACTCGGACAGTTGCTGAAACAATTGGTTTGCATAACCAAAGAATTTCTGCACAAACTGTCAGAAACCGTCTCAGGGAAGCTCATCTGCATGCTCGTCGTCCTCACCGGGGTCTTGACCTGACTCCAGTTCATCGTCGCAACTTTGCACAGTCATTGAAGAGGGGTGGACCAACATTCCACAGGCCACAATTGACAACCTGATCAACTCTATGCGAAGGAGATGTGTTGCACTGCATGAGGCAAATGGTGGTCACACCAGATACTGACTGGTATCCCCCCCCCAATAAAACAAAACTGCACCTTTCAGAGTGGCCTTTTATTGTGGGCAGTCTAAGGCACACCTGTGCACTAATCATGGTGTCTAATCAGCATCTTGATATGGCACACCTGTGAGGTGGGATGGATTATCTCAGCAAAGGAGAAGTGCTCACTATCACAGATTTAGACTGGTTTGTGAACAATATTTGAGGGAAATGGTGATATTGTGTATGTGGAAAAAGTTTTAGATCTTTGAGTTCATCTCATACAAAATGGGAGCAAAACCAAAAGTGTTGCGTTTATATTTTTGTTGAGTATATATATATATACACCTACACATATGGTCATAGTAACTCTACAAGAAAAGAGAGAAAAAAAAGGTGCATAAATAATTTAACTTAATCACAAAATTTCAAAACACAACCAAACAAGTAAGAGTGAACAGTGACAAAATGGTAAACCTAATCCTTCAACCTATATAACGGGTAAATCTATTCTTTTTGTAAAGCCTTTTAAAACCAACTAGTGTACCAAGTATTTTAATATTATCAGGACAATTATTCCAAATATTAACACCCCTGATGGAAACACAATGACTTTTAACAGTAGTACAGATCTTCAATTTCTCAAATAATAATGTTCCTCTCAAACTGTAGCTGGAGTCTCTCATTTTAAACAGATTCTGGACATGTAGAGGCAAAAGCTTATTTTAACTTTATACATAATCTGTATTGTACTATAATCAACCAAGTCCCAGAATTTTAAAATTTGCAGACAAGCAACTAACGAATTTGTTGGCTCTCGATATGGTTTATTATTGATAATTCTTATAGCTTTCTTTTGCAACAGAAAAACTGGTTTAGTATTAGTTCTGTATTAATGTTTTAATGTATTTATAAATTGATTAGGTTCTTGTTATCATATACACACATTAATATTATCATTATTTTTATTATTATTACAATTTATTCAATTTCAATTTATTTAAAAAGGACCACATGCAATTAAAACATAAATGTTACCATTTGATGCATTGCAACAGAGTTAGGCTTAGGCTAATTTGCATCTGCAGTCCAATACTGTATCAGTATTATTGATATTTTATTATTACTTCTGTTTTGTCATTTGATTTTTAAACGGACAACAATGGAAATAAGTGTTTTCACTTTCTTGTGTCATGCATGTAATTTTACCGTATTTACAATTATATTATGTAGTTACATTGAACTTATTAATAAACTCATGCACACTTTTAATATGTAGATAATCGGCATGTCAATGAGATGTGTTCAAACATCTTCAAGCTGTGTAACAATTCACTTTGTTGTGAACTGCGTGAAATAATGAAAGACAAGTGAGAGCTTTTGTCTTTGTCTAGGAGGCGCTCTTATTTTTCAGATAAAACAACACAGGAATGCATTAAACACGATACACTTTTGACTTATGGTGACAACATGGTGACACTTAACTCACCAAATCAACTGAACTAGAAAAACACAATAAATCAACAACACTAACAACATTTTTAACCTAACATGAACGACAATAGCAACATTTAAAACCCCCAAACCCAGAACTCCCATAATGCATCACAGCACAAGTTTAGCGACTGACCCGGCAATCACTCCAATTATTATTAACTCCAAGTATCATCATCATGACATTAATTTTCATGATAACGCATTTCTTAATGGAGTTATATGATCGGTTGATTTTACTGTTCATTCATATGTAGGAGCACAGAGCGCATTTATTTTTTTATTTCCCCTTCCCTTTCTGTGACAAGCAATCCACCACGTCATACCTAGCCACGGGGTCAACCCCGCCTCCTCACTAAGATCAGAGTTTCAGTCTCCTTCTTGCTCAGACCTGCTCTCAGACACCTGCTGCTCACTCTGACTTACACTCAACAAAAATATAAACGCAACACTTTTGGTTTTGCTCCCATTTTGTATGAGATGAACTCAAAGATCTAAAACTTTTTCCACATACACAATATCACCATTTCCCTCAAATATTGTTCACAAACCAGTATAAATCTGTGATAGTGAGCAGTTCTCCTTTGCTGAGATAATCCATCCCACCTCACAGGTGTGCCATATCAAGATGCTGATTAGACACCATGATTAGTGCACAGGTGTGCCTTAGACTGCCCACAATAAAAGGCCACTCTGAAAGGTGCAGTTTTATCACACAGCACAATGCCACAGATGTCGCAAGATTTGAGGGAGCGTGCAATTGGCATGCTGACAGCAGGAATGTCAACCAGAGCTGTTGCTCGTGTATTGAATGTTCATTTCTCTACCATAAGCTGTCTCCAAAGGCGTTTCAGAGAATTTGGCAGTACATCCAACCAGCCTCACAACCGCAGACCACGTGTAACCACACCAGCCCAGGACCTCCACATCCAGCATGTTCACCTCCAAGATCGTCTGAGACCAGCCACTCGGACAGCTGCTGAAACAATCGGTTTGCATAACCAAAGAATTTCTGCACAAACTGTCAGAAACTGTCTCAGGGAAGCTCATCTGCATGCTCATCATCCTCATCGGGGTGTCGACCTGACTCCAGTTTGTCGTCGTAACCAACTTGAGTGGGCAAATGCTCACATTCGCTGGCGTTTGGCACTTTGGAGAGGTGTTCTCTTCATGGATGAATCCCGGTTCACACTGTTCAGGGCAGATGGCAGACAGTGTATGTGGTGTTGTGTGGGTGAGCGGTTTTCTGATGTCAGTGTTGTGGATCAAGTGGTCCATGGTGGTGGTGGGGTTATGGTATGGGCAGGCGTCTGTTATGGACGAAGAACACAGGTGCATTTTATTGATGGCATTTTGAATGCACAGAGATACCGTGACGAGATCCTGAGGCCCATTGTTGTGCCATACATCCAAGAACATCACCTCATGTTGCAGCAGGATAATGCACGGCCCCATGTTGCAAGGATCTGTACACAATTCTTGAAAGCTGAAAATGTCCCAGTTCTTGCATGGCCGGCATACTCACCGGACATGTCACCCATTGAGCATGTTTGGGATGCTCTGGACCGGCGTATACGACAGCGTGTACCAGTTCCTGCCAATATCCAGCAACTTCGCACAGCCATTGAAGAGGAGTGGACCAACATTCCACAGGCCACAATTGACAACCTGATCAACTCTATGCGAAGGAGATGTGTTGCACTGCATGAGGCAAATGGTGGTCACACCAGATACTAACTGGTATCCCCCCCCCCCAAAAACAAAACAAAACTGCACCTTTCAGATTGGCCTTTTATTGTGGACAGTCTAAGGCACACCTGTGCACTAATCATGGTGTTGTGTGGGCCGCCAGAAGAGGAGGTACTGCTGGCCCACCACCAGAGGGCACCCTGCCTGAAGTGCGGGCTTCAGGCACGAGAGGGCGCTGCCGCCACGGACACAGCCGGGAGTGACAGCTGTCACTCATTAATTCCTGACAGCTGTCACTCATTCTTCATCATCGCACTCCATAAAACCCAGACGTCATCTCCACCTCATCGCAGAGATATCGTACTTCTTTGGAGGTAATAGACTCAGCCGTTTGTGTTTTACAATATAATCTGTATATTGTGAGTGTTTGCAGGAGTACCGGTCCCTCTGTCTGTGGAAGCTGAGTGAGTGCTGGACGGCACTCTTTTCCCCTGAGGAATCACTGCGGTACTCTGCAGAATATTGTGTTAGAGGTGGAGGTGGCATTCCCACCGTTGTTGTTACGGGGTGTACACACACCCACACTTGACTGTCTTTGTTCTTCGCCAGCAGTACCAGATCCGACAGTCGGGGACGGTGATCACCTGGGAATTCGGGACTTGGCGGCTCCAGTATTCACCAGGTTCGGTGGCGGCGGAAATCGTGTGGTTCCGGCTCTTCTCAGGACAGACGTCTTCTATCCTCGAGCCTGCCCACACGTCACCTTTGTGGATTGACTGTAATCATATTCTGAGATTGTCTGTATATTCGTTGTGCACCTTCACAACATTAAATTGTTACTTTTTGGCTCATCTATTGACCGTTCATTTGCGCCCCCTGTTGTGGGTCTGTGTCACTACACTTTCACAACACGTGTCTAATCAGCATCTTGATATGGCACACCTGTGAGGTGGGATGGATTATCTCAGCAAAGGAGAAGTGCTCACTATCACAGATTTAGACTGGTTTGTGAACAATATTTGAGGGAAATGGTGATATTGTGTATGTGGAAAACGTTTTAGATCTTTGAGTTCATCTCATACAAAATGGGAGCAAAACCAAAAGTGTTGCGTTTATATTTTTGTTGAGTGTAGGTTGAGTTAGGAGCTCTAGAGGACTTTGAGATGCTTCGTGCATACAGGCCCAGATTTTAGCAATCTATAGAACACTTGCTTACTGCTCGGTCATGATAGCAATGCACCAGTGCTGCACCTGATCGCACCTCATTCAGGCTGTGGTTGGCAATCCGGCTGGAGCTGGGTTCAGTTCCGACTGCTTTCTACCCAGTTAGATTTCAATACCTGTTTTTCAAATCGGGTTTATCCTTCACATGCATCCATACTCAAAAGAGATGTATCCAGAAGTGAGAGTGCAGGAGAGTGTGTGCTGGTTTGACACAAGACACAGGTCCCTGTCTTTAGGGCCATTGTATGTAGAGATTGTAGAGTAAATCAGCTTCATTTTCCATCTGATACAGATGCTCAGAGCACTTCATAGTGATGTCTCTCTCTCTCTCTCTCTCTCTCTCTCTCTCACACACACACACACACACACACACACACACACACACACACACACACACACACACACACACACACACACACACACACACACACACACACACACACACACACACCAGTGTACTCCCATGCAAGGGGCTCAAGTGCACATTGGGACCAAGTTGCAGATTAAGGGACCTTAGTGATTTTCTGGTCTGACAGAGGTTTGAACCATGGATCCTTTGATCTCCAGACCATAACAGATCAGTCAGAACATCATAATCTCATAAATGAGTCTGTAAGATATTCAATCAATTGAATCAGGGTGAGATTTATATTTAATTTTAAAAAGGCTCCGCCCACTGCCAAAAACCGCTGACCAGACACATGTGAAGTCACAAGGGTCTGGACCTCCATTACGGCTGACACAACTGGAACCCAAAGATCACCTCTGTGGATTAAACCAGTCACACACAAACACACAAATTCATGATTCACTTCCAGGATGCTTGATGAATGAAAACAGACAGATGGCTGTTTGAAGGAGCATTAAGTCTCAGTGTGCATCGCTGCAGCCATCAAGAGATTCACAAACAGCAGCACTGTGGGACAAAAGATTTCAAATGACATCACACTAATTAAATATCTCCAAAACTCACTCAAAGCCTATTCATCTGACTTTAGTACCATATTAGTGCAGAGGTAGTGAAACTGCATTCATGTGAAGGCCTCCTTCTTCTTCTTCTTTCGGCTGCTCCCATTAGGGGGCGCCACAGCAGATCGATGGTTTCCATCTCACCCTGTCCTCTGTGTCTTCCTCTGTCTCACCAAACACCTGCATGTCCTCCCTCAGCACATCCATAGACCTCCTCTTTGTCCTCCCTCTTCTCATTAATATAGTCTTCCTCCTACTTTCATTCCACTTCCCTCCATACATATTTCAACCTCTCCAGGCTAGACTCAACCTGCTCTCTACTCTCACTACAGATCACAATGTCATCTGTAAACATCATAGTCCATGGATACTCTTGTCTGAGCTTATCTGTCAGTCTGTCCATCACCATTATGAACAGGAAAGGAGTTAGAGCTGATCCTTGGTATAATCCCACTTCTACCTTGAATGAGTCTGTCATTCCTACTGTGCATATTGCCACTGTCACACTATCCATGTACATGTCCTGCACTACTCTCACATACGTCTTTGCCACTCGAGAACCTGTCATAAGCTTTCTCTAAATCCACAAACCCACAATGCAACTCTTTCTGGCCTTTTCCATCACTATTCTCAGAGCAAACCTTGCATCTGTAGTGCTCTTTCTCAGCATGAAACCATATTTGTGCTCACAAATCCTCACCTGTTTTCTAAGCCTAACTTCTACTACTCTTTACCATAACTTCATGCTGTGGCTGTTCAACGTTATGCCTCTGTAGCTCTGCACATCACCCTTGTTCTTAAAAATAGGAACCAGCACACTTCATCCACTCCTCAGGCATCCTCTTACTTTCTACGATTTTATTAAAAATTCTAAGATTTTATTAGAAACTCCACTGCCATCTCGCCTAGACATTTCGATGCCTCCACTGGAATGTCATCTGGACCAAGTGCCTTTCAACTCTTCATCCTCTTCACAGCTGCCCTCACTTCATTGTTACTAATCTCTTGCACTAACTGATTTACTCTCTCCACATTGTCTAGTCATTTCTCTCTTTCATTTTCTTCATTCATCAGCTCCTCAAACTTTTCCCTCCACCTTCTCAACACACTCACCTCACTTGTCAGCACATTACCATCTGCATATTTACCACCCTAACCTGCTGAAATCCTTTCCAGCTCTTTCCATTTGTCTGGCCAATCAGTACAAAAAAGTTTTTTCACTATGGTTAGTGGTTGTGTGAAGCCATTTATTGTCAAACAACTGTGTGTACTCTGTTTAAATCATAATGACAACAGCAACTATGCAAATGACCCTGATCACAAGTTTACATATTCTGATGATTATGACCTGATAACATGGACACAAGTTGACAGAAATGGGTTTGAATGGCTACAAAGCTACAAAAGGTAACCATCGTCACCTGTGATCTGTTTGCGGAAAATTGTTTGGGATGTAAAGAAAAACCCACAATTAACTTCAGCTGAAATACAGGACTCTCTGAAAAAAAGTGGTGTGGCTGTTTCAAGATGCACAATAAGGAGGCTCTTGAAGAAAACTGGGCTGCATAGTCAAGTCGCTAGAAGAAAACCATTACCACAAAAATGCGACAAAGTATCCCACTTACTGTACAATATGCCAAATGATGCCATTTGGAGTGATGAGACCAAAACTGAACTTTGTGGCCACAACCATAAATGTTACATTTGGAGAGGAGTCAACAAGGCCTATGATAAATGGCCCACCTTTCCAACTGTGAAGCACGGAGGTGGATCGCTGATGTTTTGGGGATGTGTGAGATACAAAGGTACAGGAAACGTAGTCAAAATTGATGGCAGAATGAATGCAGAATGTTATCAGAAAACACTGGAGGAAAATTCCTCATCAGCCCGGAAGCTGCACATGGGATGTACTTAGATGTTCCAACATGACAACAATCCAAAACACAAGGCCAAGTCGACCTGTCATTGGCTACAGCAGAATAAAGTGAAGGTACTGGAGTGGCCATCTCAGTCTCCTGACCTCAGGATCATTGAGCCACTCAAATGTGCAGTTTGTGCAAGACAGCCCAGAAATTTACAGGAACTGGAGGCTTTTTTTGCAAAGAAGAATGGGCAGCTTTACATTCAGAGAAAATGAAGAGCCTCATCCACAATGACCACAAAAGACTCCAAGCTGTCACTGATGTTAAAGGGGGCAATACACAGTTTTAAGAACAGGCGTATGTAAACTTTTGATCAGGGTCATTTGGGTAGTTTCTGTTGTCATTATGATTTAAAAGGAGTAAACACAGTTGTTTGACAATAAATGGCTTCACACAACAACTAACCATGAGTGAGAAAAAAGTTTCTGTGTTATCATTCATGTTCTCTGAAAAGTGGGCAAACATTCTAATATTCTGGCATGGTATGTAAACCTATGAGCACCGCTGTATGTATGCACTATGAATCTATAAATTGGTGAGTAGGATTCATGTATTTGACCAAAATTCCCCACCGTACCCCTGGAAAGTGTCTAAGTGCTGTAGCGACCGCTGTGATATAATGAAGGAATTTTAGCACACCTCTCACTTTCAAACTTGAACTTTTACACCTTAGTGCTTCCTGATGAATTATGCAGGAAGAAGCTACACAAGGATTCACATTTCCATCTACCATATCATCATCATCATTTCCCTGTAGGCACATTGCCAGCCTTGGGACACTGCTGATTGAATGGGAGGGAAACCTGGCATCCATCAGTTGCATATAGGCTGTTTTGTCCATCATAGCTTTTCATACCTGAAGATTATCAACACTTAGCAGTCTCTCAACCTTACTCCAGATTTTCCTTGGTGTTCTATCCTTCAGAAACACCTACTTGTTAAATGCATTATTATTCAGTCGACAGATGTGTCCAATATACTTGGGATGGTGGCGGAAGCAGAGATCGTGGAGGGGATTGCCTTAGGTTACTGACTGAGTTTTGAATGTTACAACCATGCACCATAAGACAGAAAGCACCAGGACCCTATAGTCCACCCATCTTAGGGAGCCCTAAGATGGGTGCTCTCCTGTTGTGGACAGTGCATGTGAAGGACCCCAGATGACTCTGTTCTCTCAGTACAACATCTGTTTATTTGAAGTCTGTCTCCTGTCAGTTATTGAGATCGTTCACCACATAAAATGACTGGGTGGGGTTCAGGCAGACAGAAAACCCCAACAGTCCTCTAACAAGACTAATGCAGCCATTGTTCATACCATTTTCATTTTGTGCATGCTTTTTTATCCATCCATATAGTAATTGCAGACACGTGGGTGTGTTAATTGTTCATAATTGTGTCTCTGGTGTGCACATCACTCTGACTTCTTGTTTTCACACTACTAATGGTTCCCAGCATCACCTCTATGTGTCGGCAGTAGACCAATAGCTGTAGAAATGTCCATATGCCAGCCAGGATTTTTGCCTGGTGCACCGCACATTTCCATGATCATTTCACTTTTGATATATCTGAACGTTAGCGTGGAGATGGACGTACACCACGTTTGTGTGCATTTGCATGCTTTGTACATGAGGCCCCTGGCCCTTTATTGTCCAAGTTATAAGCATTGCCAAACAGGTGTCATTGGATCTGGAAGGCTGCTGAACCAGAGTCAGGAACATCACTGCCAAGATAGGTGAACGTCTCTAAAAGTTCAAGTCTTCTAATGCTGGAAGTCATTAAAAACCAAGAGACTGTTTCCTCACTCAGATCCCAAGTGCCACAGTCAGGAAATCCACTGATCTTAGCATCGTCTCTGAAGTCAAGGTCAGCAGACCCGATCTTACTGGCCTTATAGCGCATCAAAAAAGAATTTTATGTCAATTTATGTTATACATCTTACGGTTTACACTGAGACTGAAAGGTGTTATTTCATGCGTACTAACCTCTACTTAGATTGGATCTTTTTGAAGAGATTTTTTTGCTTGGCATTGGTGTTGTTTTCAGTAATAGGAGCACCATCGACTAAAAGAAGCTGCAACAATTGTCCTCAGCTCATTCCTCCATCATCACGCTAATGGATATTTCAGAAGGAAATAGCTGAACTTGAGAAGGAGACAAGGGCAAATTAACCCATGTGGGGATTCTCAAAATACCCCCTTAACTAGGGCAGAACTCCGAGGCTTGAGTATTACCGCTGTGCACGGTGAGCGTGTCCACGAAGGCGGGACATCAGTCAAGTACTTTAACATCCAACACCACAGGATGTACGTGGTTGTGGTGATCAAGAGGGGTAGTGCCAGCTGTCCTGACTGATATATCACCACCTTCTCACTCATGATGGAGAAGATACAAGTATGAACGCTTCCTCTTTATTTTTTGGCACTGCAGGTGGAGCATCTGCAGCTGGGAGTTTTCAACAACCACGCAGAAGCACCAGTTAAAGATTCATGGCTTCTGTATTCACAGGCGTATGTTTGATGAGGAGGTGTACGGCGAGGGATTAGGGGAGCTGTGCATATTGTAAAAAGTAAATTGGTGCCTTTCAGTTCTCAAAGCGTTATGCAGACAGTCCTGCGTGTATAATGAATTCCAGTAATGAACTGGCTTTATACAAGAAAGTACAATAAAAGCTGTAAAGTGTTGTACTGCACAGAGCGCATTTGTCACCATTACGGTCAATATTTGGTGACGGCAACATGATGAATGTGACCCAGAGGAACAATGGAAGAGGTCTGGTCTAATCTAATGTGAGCTGTGATGGTGCGTGCTGCTCCTGTAGTCCCACCTCATAGTCTGCAGTGTTCAGTCGGGTACATAATTATTTGTACTGTTTTTGTAGTTTTGTCTTTGTTGAACCCCCACAGTGGAGCTGAACAGACACAATCAAAGAGTGACTGTAGTGCAGACGTCAGCTTTAATTGAAATGGTTAAGAAGAATGTGGACAAACTCACAGTTATAAAGATGATTAACACCTTGAAGAATGTCTGAAATCTAGAATGCAGGAACATCACCACCCACTGAGCTTTGTTCCTTGAGATACTTGGTCACAGATTCTTTATGTTGCTGCTTTTGTGGGTCTTTCTGTCTTCAGTAACACCCACTCACACTGGGGAGGGGGGGGGGAGGCGAAAACCAGCCACAGATGATACTCCGGACAGGGTCCAAATCCACAAAGTGACTTTTTTGATATGTGTGTGTGTGTGTGTGTGTGTGTGTGTCTGTAGGTGTGAGTGAGAGTGTGGCTGTGTTCATCTGTCTATCTGTGGCCCTGCGATAGACTGTTGGCCTGTTTAGGGTCACACCGCCTTTCACCCAAACAGTGCTGGGACAGGCTCCAGCCCTCCACTGACCCTTAATTGGAGTAAGTGGGTATAGAAAATGACTGAATGAAAGTCCTTGTAGACCCAATCGGGCTGGTGCTTATCTCAGGTTTCCGTGGTATGAAGTGGACAAGAATCCATAAGTTCTCCTGGACGGGACACCAGTCAATCGCAGGTTCCTTCCCAGCCAAGGATGGAACCCATTTTTACAAATGGGAGGACTGAGACAATGCAGATTAAGTGTCTTGTCCAAGGACACAGACAAATAGTACAAGTATGATTTGAACCCAGGTCTGCATACTGGCAGGCCAGCTACTTATCCACTGCAGAAAGGGAGGAAGGCATGAAAAGATGAACAGCTCCACTGCTGAAATTAGGAAAGTGGTCCTTGCGATGAGCACCAAACATACATTTTTTAAATCTGCATTCAAAGCTGTCAACTATTTTGAGATGCAACAATGCAGGTGAACTAAAGACACAAAGTGTGTTTATCTCATGCATCTTTTTATGCCTCCAAGACACGAACAGTGGAAAACTCCTTTTACACAGACACTTATGTTCAAACAATATTAATATCACAAGGGGGAGTTCATGATCATTTATCAGAAGGTAAAAGGTGCAAAGGACATGGATGTGCATTTTCCCTATGGCACGTATAAAGTTGCAAAACAATGAGGATTTCTGGTAATTACTTCAGCCCACCACCTCGTGGAAAGCCACACGAAGCCTGTCCCACCCAAACGATTTATGCAATAAGGCATTTGTCAATCCATCCCACTGCACACATGATAAGAAGAGGAAACATTTTGCAGCTTTGGTGTGCTGGTGGCCATGATTCACATAAATGTTGCTGAATGAAATGAAGACTGTATTATCCAATTAGTAATAATAAATCAGTAATAATAAATCTACGTCAAACAGTCGTCTCAGCGATGTTTGGTCAGTGGTTCTGTGTTGTTTGCCCTCAGATGTAATGTGGCCATGCCTCCGTGCCACAGACACACTCCTGCTGAATATCTAACTACCTGACTGACAACAATGAAAACAACCCAGGTGATGGAGGTCTCAAGGAAATCAAAATTATATAATCATAAAAAATGTTAATTTAAAAGGGTTCAAGATTAATTCATGTCTGCATATACCCAAGGTCTTTCTCCCCACCAAAGTTCCTTGAAAGTGGTCATGTGAGGATGTCCTCCTGACAAACAGATACAGGCAAACAAACAGAGCTGTTTACTGTGGTTTATGTAGATTAAGACTGTGGCTCAAGTACTTTATGCAGAATCACTGAGTGCACTGAATGTGCATAAAATGTGGCTCCCTCTGGAGCTTTCACAGACTTTTGTTAAGTTCCCTTCCCCACATTTAAAATATTCTGAGCCTGATTTACGAAAGGTTTGCAAGTATAAAAATGTGTGCAAACTCCATTTCACCTGCAAGCCAATCAGCATCCTGATTTAGTAACGGTGCACACTGAGGATTGCTTCTTTCAAATGAGCAAAATAAGACATACAGTAGTGTTCAGAATAATAGTAGTGCTATGTGACTAAAAAGATTAATCCAAGTTTTGAGTATATTTCTTATTGTTACATGGGAAACAAGGTACCAGTAGATTCAGTAGATTCTCACAAATCCAACAAGACCAAGCATTCATGATATGCACACTCTTAAGGCTATGAAATTGGGCTATTAGTAAAAAAAAAGTAGAAAAGGGGGTGTTCACAATAATAGTAGTGTGGCATTCAGTCAGTGAGTTCCTCAATTTTGTGGAACAAACAGGTGTGAATCAGGTGTCCCCTATTTAAGGATGAAGCCAGCACCTGTTGAACATGCTTTTCTCTTTGAAAGCCTGAGGAAAATGGGACGTTCAAGACATTGTTCAGAAGAACAGCGTAGTTTGATTAAAAAGTTGATTGGAGAGGGGAAAACTTATACGCAGGTGCAAAAAATCATAGCTTGTTCATCTACAATGATCTCCAATGCTTTAAAATGGACAAAAAAAACAAACAAAAAAAAAAACAGAGATGCATGGAAGAAAACGGAAAACAACCATCAAAATGGATAGAAGAATAACCAGAATGGCAAAGGCTCACCCATTGATCAGCTCCAGGATGATCAAAGACAGTCTGGAGTTAGCTGTAAGTGCAGTGACAGTTAGAAGACGCCTGTGTGAAGCTAATTTATTTGCAAGAATCCCCCGCAAAGTCCCTCTGTTAAATAAAAGACGTGCAGAAGAGGTTACAATTTGCCAAAGAACACATTAACTGGCCTAAAGAGAAATGGAGGAATATTTTGTGGACTGATGAGAGTAAAATTGTTCTTTTTGCGTCCAAGGGCCACAGACAGTTTGTGAGATGACCCCCAAACTCTGAATTCAAGCCACAGTTCACAGTGAAGACAGTGAAGCATGGTGGTGCAAGCATCATGATATGGGCATGTTTCTCCTACTATGGTGTTGGGCCTATATATCGCATACCAGGTATCATGGATCAGTTTGGATATGTCAAAATACTTGAAGAGGTCATGTTGCCTTATGCTGAAGAGGACATGTTCTTGAAATGGGTGTTTCAACAAGACAATGACCCCAAGCACACTAGTAAACGAGCAAAATCTTGGTTCCAAACCAACAAATTAATGCCTCGCAGATGTGAAGAAATCATGAAAAACTGTGGTTATACAACTAAATACTAGTTTAGTGATTTACAGGATTGCTAAAAAAGCAGTTTGAACATAATAGTTTTGAGTTTGTAGCGTAGTGTTTGTAGCAGATGCTATTATTGTGAACACCCCCTTTTCTACTTTTTTTTACTAATAGCCCAATTTCATAGTCTTAAGAGTGTGCATATCATGAATGCTTGGTCTTGTTGGATTTGTGAGAATCTACTGAATCTACTGGTACCTTGTTTCCCATGTAACAATAAAAAATATACTCAAAACGTGGATTAATCTTTTTAGTCACATAGGACTACTATTATTCTTAACACTACTGTATTGCCCATTTAATATGTCCACATTAATGAATATGCACATTGAGGTGTATCTACCCAAGTGCACAAAATACTAGGAGGCGAAAATGCAAATAGATTAATTTAGTACACACAATGTAATTTATCAAGGCCAAAATAAATTCCAGTGGCTTATGATAATCATCTGTATATTGGACATTTGAAAACAGCATGCTAACTGTTACCACGTTGTGGGATTGCAGACATGCATAAATTTGATTCAAAGTCATGTCACGTGACCTGTCTGAGGTATGCATGTCTTTATTTTCAGTTAATAACAGTAATCTGTAATGGTTCCTTTTTAAGGGCATGAAACTAAACATTCATAATTTAAAGAAAATTAAATGATGTTTATCATCTGTTGATTGCACACTCATTGTCACATTACATTTCTATCATTTTTCTCCCTCTTTTTCTCATGTTGCCTGTCTGTTCGGTGCCATTCAACAGGCCTGAAACAGCAGCCAGCACTTGTGCCATTGACAGCTCCACCTACAGATAAACTTAGGATTATCATTCTATGTCCAGTAATGATAAGTGTTGCCACAGTTACTTTGAAAAGTTATTTTATTAGTTACTTTTTTAGTTATTTTATATAGTTACTTCATACAGTTACTTCATTAGCAGCTTTATGCAGTTACTGTATTAGAAGTTGCTGACAACTTGCAACTAGTAAGTAATGTAACTAATAAGGTAACTAGTAATCTAACTTGGTTACTCTTAAGATTGAGTAATCAATAGTCACTTTTCTGTGTACTCAATCTTGAAAATAATCAAGTTAGATTACTACTTTGTTAGTTACATTCAGCAGCTGCCGAAAAGTTGTCCACAGCTGCTAATGAAGTAAGTGTATAAAATAACTGTAAAATGTAACTGTAAAAACTAAATAATTAACTTTTCAAAGTAACTGTGGTAACACTGGGTGGTGACGATAATAAAAATCCACACACCTCTGTTTTGATGGATGCTACAACCACAACCTGTGAGGAGTTTCATCAGTCAGACAGAACACTGATCAGAACTGTAATGTTGAGTTGTCTGCTCCTCGTGCACATTCTGCTGTGCTCGAGCAGTTTGAGTTTGAAGGAGGTTTTTAGTACTGTTGGGGTGGGTCTCCTAACTTTTATCAATGCTTGTCTTAGATCAGTGTCTGTTCCAGCTGCTTTTAAAACATGCTGTGGTTTGACCCCTTCTTATAAAACCTCATCTGGATTCGTCAGTTTTATCCAATTTTAGACCTGTGTCTCATCTGCCATTTCTATATAAGGTTTTAGAAAAGGTTGTCTTTTTACAGTTACAATCATTTTTAGAAGACAATCACATCCTTGAAAAATTCCAATCCGGATTTAGATCACGATACAGCACTGACTCGGCACTTTTAAAGTTTATAATAACATCACTTTGTCGGTGGATGCAGGGAATCCTGCTGTGCTGGTTCTGTTGGACCTCACAGCAGCCTTTGATACTGTGGATCACACAGTACTTGTTTCCCAGTTAGAACATTTTATTGGCATTCATGGTACTGCACTTAAGTGGTTTAGATCATATTTGGCTGAAAGGAGCTTTTCGGTTATGATTGGGGACCTCTCCTCATCAACTGGTCCTCTGTGTTGTGGAGTGCCGCAGGGTTCTGTCCTTGGGCCCATTTTATTTTCTTTGTACATTCTGCCATTGGGGGCAATTATAACCCAGCACAACCCGTCCTTTCATTGTTATGCAGATGATCTGCAAATCTATCTGCCTGTGAAGACTAATGGGAGAGATGCTTTGTCGTCACTATTTAATTGTATTCACGATGTAAAGCAGTGGCAAACATATACAATGTAAAGCAGTGGCTGTCCCAAAACTTCCTTTACCTGAATGATGGTAAAACTGAGCGCTCTGGCAAACCAAATGTGGTAACACCAAATTTTGGTGCTCTGCTAATTATGTAAAACCAGCTGTCAAGAATTTGGGAGTGATATTTGACAGCTGTCTGAGGTTTGATCAACAGATAAACTCTGTTGTCAAAGCTAGTTTTTTCCAGCTTCGTCTTATGGCTAAAATAAAGCACTTTCTCAGTAGACGTGATCTTGAGGCGGCCATTCATGCTTTCATCAGCTCCAGACTTGATTATTGTAATGCACTTTTTCTGGCATTAATCAGTCTTCTCTTGCACGTCTCCAGTTGGTGCAGAATGCTGCTGCTCGTCTTTTAACAAACACTTTTAGACGTGAGCATATTACACCCATCCTGTACTCACTCCACTGGCTTCCAGTTTGGTTTAGAATTGATTTTAAGATTTTAGTGTTTGTTTTTAAAGCTATTTATGGCCTTGTACCCCCCTACTTGTCTGAAATTCTAACTTTGCATACTTACAGTAGGACATTACGGGCATCTGGCCAGCTTTACTTAGATGTTCCAAGGTCAAGATACAAACACTGGGGTGACCATGGTTTTGCAGTAGCTGGCCCCAGACTGTGGAACGAGCTACCTCTTGAATTACGTACTATTCCTGACTGAGCACTTTTTAAATCTAAGTTAAAGACTTATTTATTTAAACTGGCTTTTAACACTTAGTGGGGAGGTGACATGTTCTGTTTTAAAATGTTATTGTATATGTGTTTTATTTTTGTGAATTTGTGTTTTTAATGTTAAGCACTTTGGACACCAGTCAGTGCTGTAATGCACTCTATAAATAAATGTTGATTGATTGATTGATTGAATAATAATAATAATAATAATAACACATATATTTATTCAGGACATCCTTGCTCTTCACAGTGTACAGACAAAAGGCATGGACACTGAGTGTATTTCCATATGTAAATGAGTAAAATCAAAATCATCTTGATTCATAGAGGATGCTGTTCACAGCAGTGGTGCTGAATCCGCGCTTGTGGCACCAGGAAATAGCTGACAAATTGTTTTCAAGGTATATTTATTTTTGATGTAAATGTTAATTAAATAACATTCACAGTACAAATGTGTGTTTAACTGTGTACATACGAGAAAGTGACTGGTTGAATTTCATTTTGTGCTTGTGGTCATTTAAACACCCAAAACTGTCATTTACAAACTGCTGTCTACTACCTTATGTTACCACCTAAAGTAATTCTTCTTCTTCTTTTGGCTACTCCCATTAGGGGGCGGCACAGCAGATTAATCGCCTCCATCTCACCCTGTCCTCTGTGTCTTCCTCCTGCATGTCTTCCCTCTGCACTTCCATAAACCTCCTCTTTGTCCTCCCTGTTCTCCTCCTGCCTGGTGGCTCCATCCTCAGCATCCTTCTCCCTATATACCCTGAGTTCCTCCTCTGCACATGTCCAGTCTCAATCTCACCTCTCTGACTTTGTCTCCAAACCGTCCCACCTGAGCTGTCCCTCTGATATGTTCATTCCTAAAGCCCCGTTTACACATAGACGGTTTAGTCGGCGGGTAGTACACATACCGAAGTTCGCGGTAGTTCCGGCTGTTTTTGCGGTGGAAAGCGGTCGAGCACTATGCCGGCGTTTTGACCGCTGTACTATCCGCAAATAGGCGGATAAAACGCCGCTAAATCCGCCGAATAAAGCGATGTTTTGACACCGTAGCATCCGGCACACGTCAGGCAACGGGGGTTAATACCCAGTTCTATCCCTTACTATCGCAGGTTAAGATGTGGGTAAGAATGGAGGTGTTCTGCTGCTGCCGATAATGCCCTGTGTACCGCTGGTTAATACCCAGGTTTTAACCCAGGCAAACAGAGTAAATCCTGCGTTACTCCAGGATCATTTGCATATTAGGCACCGTCCCCAGAGTATCCAGTATAATAGGCTGGTTCTGCACACATTTTCATTATTCTGGAGTTGCTAACAGAGCTGTAAAAGGAGCACCATGGACTTCTTTGACCAAGAAAACTTCGACATGGACATGCCCATGGGCATTGTTGAAGCTGAGGCCTTGCATGAGGCAACAGGCACCATGCTGGAACTTGGTCGAGGTGTACGTGCACTTCCTCCCCAGCAGACTGCTCTCTGGATCCACCTGGCTCAAGAGCTGGAGCAGCTGGAGCAGCAGGAATACATGCCTCAGTCACTGCAGGGGGAGGGGGATCATCCTCAGCCTTTTCAACATGTTGCTCCTCTGTCTCCACCACAGGCCTCCCCTCTGCTTCTGAACCAGACCTCTTGGTTTCCTTCTTCTTGCCAAAGTCCTTGCTGCTGCCAACTTTCTTTGGAGGCATACTGGAGCTTCTCTGCAAAAATATCTGGAACTTCTTCTTCTTCTTCTTCTTCTTCCATCTTCTGGCCGCGAGTGAGAGGCCTGCATGCAGCACGCTAGCATTTTTATGCTGACCGCCGCCTATCGGCAGTTTGGAACGCTGTTTTAACCGGGAGGTGGCGTTTAGAACAGCGTACTGTCCGCTAGCGCCGCTGTTTTGTCTGCCTCTGTCGCCGGTTAAAAGGCCGTTGTGTACGCCGATGTGGGCTCTATCTCCGTTTTATACACCATTGATTAGGGATACAATGCCGGCCGCCGAATAACGGCGGTGTAAACTGCGGCACTACAGGAAGGGACAGGATGAAATGGCGATTAAAAAGTATCAAATGCCGTTGTTCGCATTGTCTTCGTCGTCACGCGAATTCTCCGGGAGCACTCCCGGAATTATTCGACATGTTAAATAATTTTTTCAACGATTCCCAGTGAAGCTGGAACTAAGCCACGCCCCCTAGCGCCGGCGTTAACAACGGCGTTTGATCCCTAAGACGGCCCGGAGGAGCCAAAAACTCTTCCGGGATGCTTCCGGGAGCTCTTACCGTCTATGTGTAAACGGGACTTAATCCTGTCCATCCTCATCATTCCCAAAGAGAATCACAACATCTTCAGCTCCGCCTCATGTCTTTTTGTTAGTGCCACCATCTCTACTGTCTTGTAAACTTTCTCCTTTCTCTTGCTGATATTCTTCAGTAATAAATCACTCCTGCCACCTTTCTCCACCCTGCCTGCACTCTCTTCTTCACCTCTCTACCACACGCTCCATTACTTTGAACAGTTGACCCCAAATATTTAAATTCATCTACTTTTACCCCTCCTACTCCTTGTAACCACACTTTAGTAAAAAAGTTAAAATCAAATCAAATCAATTTTATTTATATAGCGCCAAATCACAACAACAGTTGCCCCACGGCGCTTTATATTGCAAGGCAAAAGCCATACAATAATCACAGAAAAACCCCAACGGTCAAAACGACCCCCTATGAGCAAGCACTTGGTGACAGTGGGAAGGAAAAACTCCCTTTTAACAGGAAGAAACCTCCAGCAGAACCAGGCTCAGGGAGGGGCAGTCTTCTGCTGGGACTGGTTGGGGCTGAGGGGAGAGAATCAGGAAAAAGACATGCCATGGAAATGAGCAGAGATCAATCACTAATGACTAAATGCAGAGTGGTGCATACAGAGCAAAAAGAGAAAGAAACACTCAGTGCATCATGGGAAACCCCCCAGCAGTCTAAGTCTATAGCAGCATAACTAAGGGATGGTTCAAGGTCACCTGATCCAGCCCTAACTATAAGCTTTAGCAAAAAGGAAGCCTGCAGTCTGAGAGCGAAGCGCTCTATTGGGGTGATATGGTAACGTTTAGGACAACCTGATAATAATGAATTACAATAGTCCAGCCTAGAGGAAATAAATGCATGAATTAGTTTTTCAGCATCACTCTGAGACAAGACCTTTCTAATTTTAGAGATATTGCGCAAATGCAAAAAAGCAGTCCTACATATTTGCTTAATATGCGCATTGAAGGACATATCCTGATCAAAAATGACTCCAAGATTTCTCACAGTATTACTGGAGGTCAGGGTAATGCCATCCAGAGTAAGGATCTGGTTAGACACCATGTTTCTAAGATTTGTGGGGCCAAGTACAATAACGTCAGTTTTATCTGAATTTAAAAGCAGGAAATTAGAGGTCATCCATGTCTTTATGTCTGTAAGACATTCCTGCAGTTTAACTAATTGGTGTGTGTCCTCTGGCTTCATGGATAGATAAAGCTGGGTATCATCTGTGTAACATTGAAAATTTAAGCAATGCTTTCTAATAATACTGCCTAAAGGAAGCATGTATAAAGTGAATAAAATTGGTCCTAGAACAGAACCTTGTGGAACTCCATAATTAACCTTAGTCTGTGAAGAAGACTCCCCGTTTACATGAACAAATTGTAATCTATTAGATAAATATGATTCAAACCACCGCAGCGCAGTGCCTTTAATACCTATGGCATGCTCTAATCTCTGTAATAAAATTTTATGGTCAACAGTATCAAAAGCAGCACTGAGGTCTAACAGGACAAGCACAGAGATGAGTCCACTGTCTGAGGCCATAAGAAGATCATTTGTAACCTTCACTAATGCTGTTTCTGTACTATGATGAATTCTAAAACCTGACTGAAACTCTTCAAATAGACCATTCCTCTGCAGATGATCAGTTAGCTGTTTTACAACTACCCTTTCAAGAATTTTTGAGTGAAAAGGAAGGTTGGAGATTGGCCTATAATTAGCTAAGATAGTTGGGTCAAGTGATGGCTTTTTAAGTAATGGTTTAATTACTGCCACCTTAAAAGCCTGTGGTACATAGCCAACTAATAATGATAGATTGATCATATTGAAGATCAAAGCATTAATTAATGGTAGGGCTTCCTTGAGCAGCCTGGTAGAAATGGGGTCTAATAGACATGTTGATGGTTTGGAGGAAGTAACTAATGAAAATAAAGAAAGTCATGAAGTCATTACTAGTTAAAAATTAAAGGAATACTCAGCTCAATAGAGCTCTGACTCTTTGTCAGCCTGGCTACAGTGCTGAAAAGAAACCTGGGGTTGTTCTTATTTTCTTCAATTAGTGATGAGTAGTAAGATGTCCTGGTTTTACGGAGGGCTTTTTTTTATAGAGCAACAGACTCTTTTTCCAGGCTAAGTGAAGATCTTCTAAATTAGTGAGACGCCATTTCCTCTCCATCTTACGGGTTATCTGCTTTAAGCTGTGAGTTTGTGAGTTATACTACGGAGTCAGGCACTTCTGATTTAAGGCTCTCTTCTTCAGAGGAGCTACAACATCTAAAGTTGTGGTCAATGAGGATGTAAAACTATTGACGAGATAATCTATCTCACTCACGGAGTTTAGGTAGCTACTCTGCACTGTGTTAGTATATGGCATTGGAGAACATAACAAAGAAGGAATCATATCCTTAAACCTAGTTACAGCGCTTTCCGAAAGACGTCTACTGTAATGAAACTTATTCCCCACTGCTGGGTAGTCCATTAAAGTAAATGTAAATGTTATTAAGAAATGATCAGACAGAAGGGGGTTTTCAGGGAATACTGTTAAGTCTTCAATTTCCATACCATAAGTCAAAACAAGATCTAAAGTATGATTAAAGTGGTGGGTGGACTCATTTACATTTTGAGCAAAGCCAATTAAGTCTAATAATAGACTAAATGCAGTGTTGAGGCTGTCATTCTCAGCATCTATGTGGATGTTAAAATCACCCACTATAATTATCTTATCTGAGCTAAGCAGTAAGTCAGACAAAAGGTCTGAAAATTCACAGAGAAACTCACAGTAACGACCAGGTGGACGATAGATAACAACAAATAAAACTGTTTTTTGGGACTTCCAATTTGGATGGACAAGACTAAGAGTCAAGTTTTCAAATGAATTAAAGCTCTGTCTGGGTTTTTGATTAATTAATAAGCTGGAGTGGAAGATTGCTGCTACTCCTCCCCCTCAGCCCGTGCTACGAGCATTCTGACAGTTAGTGTGACTCGGGGGTGTTGACTCATTTAAACTAACATATTCATCCTGCTGTAACCAGGTTTCTGTAAGGCAGAATAGATCAATATGTTGATCAATTATTATATCATTTACTAACAGGGACTTAGAAGAGAGAGACCTAATGTTTAATCAACCACATTTAACTGTTTTAGTCTGTGGTGCAGTTGAAGGTGCTATATTATTTTTTCTTTTTGAATTTTTATGCTTAAATAGATTTTTACTGGTTGCTGGTGGTCTGGGAGCAGGCACCGTCTCTACGGGGATGGGGTATTGGGGGGATGGCAGGGGGAGAGAAGCTGCAGAGAGGTGTGTAAGACTACAACTCTGCTTCCTGGTCCCAACCCTGGGTAGTCATGGATTGGAGGGTTTAATAAAATTGGCCAGATTTCTAGAAATGAGAGCTGCTCCATCCAAAGTGGGATGGATGCCGTCTCTCCTAACAAGACCAGGTTTTCCCCAGAAGCTTTGCCAATTTTCTATGAAGCCCACCTCATTTTTTGGACACCACTCAGACAGCCAGCAATTCAAGGAGAACATGCGGCTAAACATGTCACTCCCGGTCCGATTGGGGAGGGGCCCAGAGAAAACTACAGAATTCGACATTGTTTTTGTAAAGTTACACACCGATTCATTGTTAATTTTAGTGACCTCCGATTGGCGTAACCGGGTGTCATTACTGCCGACGTGAATTACAATCTTACCGAATTTACGCTTAGCCTTAGCCAGCAGTTTCAAATTTCCTTCAATGTCACCTGCTCTGGCCCCCGGAAGACAACTGACTATGGTTGCTGGTGTCGCGAACTTCACATTTCTCAAAACAGAGTCGCCAATAACGAGAGTTTGATCTTCGGCGGGTGTGTCGCCGAGTGGGGAAGAACGGTTAGAGATGTGAATGGGTTGGTGGTGTACAGGGGGCTTCTGTTTAGGACTACGCTTCCTCCTCACAGTCACCCAGCCGGCCTGCTTTCCCGGCTACTCGGGATCTGCTGGGGGGCAGCTAACGGCGGCTAAGCTACCTTGGTCCGCACCGACTACAGGGGCCTGGCTAGCTGTAAGATTTTCCAAGGTGCGGAGCCGAGTCTCCAATTCGCCCAGCCTGGCCTCCAAAGCTACGAATAAGCTACACTTATTACAAGTACCGTTACTGCTAAAGGAGGCCGAGGAATAACTAAACATTTCACACCCAGAGCAGAGAAGTGCGGGAGAGACAGGAGAAGCCGCCATGCTAAACCGGCTAAGAGCTAGTAGCTGTGCTAAGCTAGCGGATTCCTAAAAACACACAAAGTGAATAATGTGTAAATAATTTAGAGGTGATTCAGCAGAGGGAGTGCTTTAGTTAAGGCACGCGAAGATTACACTGTGAAACAAATCGTTATCTAGTTATCTAGATCAATAGTAGAGAAGCTTGAATCTTCAACTGGACTGGGTTGCTTGACGTGAGGACGTTTCGCTTCAAATCACAGAAGCTTCCTCAGCTAAAATTCTTGCTCTGGTAGTCTGACTTCTGTCTTGACTCTTGTAGAGAAGAATAAACCAGAAGCCAACAAAACCTGGAGTTTTTTAACCTAACCAGACCCCTCCTACCGAGAGGCCGACTGCTATAGGCTAGTGACTAAACAATAGCTCTAATTAGCACCTATTGTGCACTCTCCTAATGATGGGATGGAAGCCTCCCCTGATGGCTCCCTTGACGACTCTCCTGATGATGTGAATGACTCATTACCATGAACAAAGACTGAAACTGCTTTGACCTGAGTACCCCATTGTAAACAGGGGACAAAGCGTGTCTGAGACCCGCCCCCCCGGTTAAGACTGGGTTTCAACTGTTTTACAAAGAATGCTTCCTTGACACCTCTCTCAAACCATTTCTTTTTTCTGGCTAAGATTTTAACTTCCTTGTCCTCAAACGTGTGGTTAGTGTCTTTCAGGTGGAGATGAACTGCAGACTGAGGTCCACTGGTGACCTCTCTGCGGTGCTGGTATAGCCTCTGTGGAGAACACACAAGATTTTGTGAACAAGATCAAGGACCTGCAGCTGGAGGCAGATGAAACTATGGTGTCATTTGATGTGACTTCGTTGTTCACCTGCATCCCCACCGCTGAGGCCATCTCAGCTGTGAGGCAGAGACTGCTGGAGGATGTGTCTCTACCTGAAAGGACCAAACTCACACCAGACCACATCTGCCAACTCTTGGAGATCTTTCTTAACACCACGTATTTCCTGTTTAGGGGGAATTGCTACAGGCAGATCCATGGTTGTGCGATGGGGTCTCCGGTATCCCCCATTGTGGCCAATCTGTACATGGAGCAAGTGGAGAAGACAGCCTTGACATCATTCACAGGCATCTCTCCCAGTCACTGGTTCAGATATGTCGATGACACATGGGTTAAAATCAAGCAACAGGAGGTCGAGGACTTTACAGAACACATCAATTCGGTGGATTGAAATTTCAAGTTCACACGTGAGGATGCCAGAAACAACCATTTAGCCTTCTTGGACTGTGATGTTACGATTGGAGAGAACAGGCAGCTCCAGACAGAGGTTTACAGAAAACCCACTCACACTGACCAATATCTGCTCTTTGGCTCAAACCACCCCCTTGAACACAAGCTCGGGGTAATCAGGACTCTTCAACACAGAGCCCTACAGGTGCCCACAACTGCAGAGGGAAGGGCTAAAGAACAACAACTTCTACGGAAAGCCCTCACAGTATGTGGGTACCCAAGATGGTCCCTGGACAAAGTGCAGAAGTCCCAGAAAACAAAGAGACCAGATAGACAGGAGACGGAGACAAGAAGAAGAGGAGTGTCTCTCCCTTATTTAGCAGGAGTAGGGGAAAAACTACAGAGGATCTTCAGACAGCACAAAATCCCAGTTTACTTTAAACCGGTTAACACCTTGAGACAGAAATTAGTTCACCCTAAGGACAGGATCCCTAGTTACAAACAGAGCAATGTAGTGTATTATATCAGATGTCAGTAAAACTGTAATGAACACTACATAGGTGAGACTAAGCAACCTTTAAACAAGAGACTATACCAGCACCGCAGAGAGGTCACCAGTGGACCTCAGTCTGCAGTTCATCTCCACCTGAAAGACACTAACCACATGTTTGAGGACAAGGAAGTTAAAATCTTAGCCAGAGAGAAGAAATGGTTTGAGAGAGGTGTCAAGGAAGCATTCTTTGTAAAACAGTTGAAACCCAGCCTTAACCGGGGGGCAGGTCTCAGACACGCTTTGTCCCCTGTTTACAATGGGGTACTCAGGTCAAAGCAGTTTCAGTCTTTTGTTCATGGTAATGAGTCATTCACGTCATCAGGAGAGTCATCAAGGGAGTCATCAGGGGAGGCTTCCATCCTATCATTAGGAGAGTGCACAATAGGTGCTAATTAAAGCTATTGTTTAGTCACTAGGCTATAGCAGTCGGCCTCTCGGTAGGAGGGGTCTGGTTAGGTTAAAAAACTCCAGCTTTTGTTGGCTTCTGGTTTATTCTTCTCTACAAGAGTCAAGACAGAAGTCAGACTACCAGAGCAAGAATTTTAGTTGAGGAAGCTTCTGTGATTTGAAGCGAAATGTCCTCACGTCAAGCAACCCAGTCCAGTCGAAGATTCAAGCTTCGCTACTATGGAATCCACCTGGACAACTGAGAGCCTACACAGAAACATCTAGATCAATCTAACTATGCAGACGTCTAACTACGTCTTAGGTTAAGACTGTTCACACTGGGCCTTATGTATCAACGTTGCGTACGGCGATATTTGAGCGTATATGGGGTGTACGCCAAAACGGCTGCGCTACTTGGCATTTATCAATGTGGTCGTTGGCGTACGCTGCACTGAAAAAATACACCAGGTCGAGAGGTGGCATAAATTAAACACCAAAATGAACCAGCGCTGGAATCCACTTAAAAATGAAAATGATCAACATGATAAACAGTGCCATTATACAAATCAATGCATATGTTACACAAATAACACTTTCCTGATTATACTACATAATAATCAATACAAATCCTGCCTTTGCGGGATTGTTATGGAGCACGATCTGTGGTCATAGCGCTGACAGGAAGGAAAGCGCTGCTTGCCTTTTTCTCCAGACTTCGAGCCTGGAGCCAGAGCAGCGCTGAGCTTAACTTCATGTGGTGTGATCGTTTTAGACTATGAAATTGATAATAACAACTGTAGTTTCATCATTCCCTTAATTCGCCCGTGCTGCAATCAGGTTTTGTCGTCTCCATTCGGTTGTCACAATAAAATAAATACAGAAATACATTTAAAAAATAAAGAAATCTGACAGATTAGGCGTGTCTTATTAATTGAGCGAGCAAATATCCACATGTCAAGAATTCTTGACATGTGAAAAGAGAATACAGTGGTCCTCGCTATAACGCCGTTCACCTGTCGTGGCCTCGGAGTCTCGCGGAGTATTTAGTCCAATTTTGCATGGCTTTTTTTTTTTTTTACAGTGTTCTGTGTATCTGTTTATAAGAATCTTGTTGCCCAGAAGAGAAAAGAGCGCCAACAACTACTCATAACTGTGTTTGTCACACGGAAACAAACACCTGCTGCAGCCAGATGTGAGTGGGAAAAGGCGCAGCGCCAGGACGCAGAGGAGCGATCTGTGAAATACTGGTGAGTCACTATTAATAATTTCTTATGTGTCCGACCTTGTTCGTTGATTGTTAAAATTAATTTGTTAGTTCTAAATGCCATCATAATTATTTATAGGAAAACGTTCTATTTTTATTTCTCAAACAAATGTTTGGGCCTGAAAACAGTTTGGTATTATTTTCCTACTAATGTTTGAACTTTGAGAGTGTTTACACACGAGAGAAAAGTGAGAAAATTTTCATGCCTGTTTGAGAAAGTGTATAAACTGTGTAGTGAGGGGTTTTACAGCTATACGTCTATAATAATTGTAAAAAATAACGCGTCGCGGTTTCACGTATTATGGGCTATTTTTTAGAACGTAACTCCAGCGATTAATGAGGGACCACTGTAACACTTTTTTGATTATATACAACCCCTGGCAAAAATTATGGAATCACCGACCTCAGAGGTTGTTCATTCAGTTGTTTAATTTTGTAGAAAAAAGCAGATCACAGACATGACACAAAACTAAAGTCATTTCAAATGGCAACTTTCTGGCTTTAAGAAACACTATAAGAAATCAGGAAAAATAATTGTGGCAGTCAGTAACGGTTACTTTTTTAGACCAAGCAGAGGGAAAAAATATGGAATCACTCAATTCTGAGGAAAAAATTATGGAATCATGAAAAACAAAAGAACGCTCCAACACATCACTAGTATTTTGCTGCACTACCTCTGGCTTTTATAACAGCTTGCAGTCTCTGAGGCATGGACTTAATGAGTGACAAACAGTACTCTTCATCAATCTGGCTCCAACTTTCTCTGACTGCTGTTACCAGATCAGCTTTGTAGGTTGGAGCCTTGTCATGGACCATTTTCTTCAACTTCCACCAAAGATTTTCAATTGGATTAAGATCCAGACTATTTGCAGGCCCTATTGACCCTATGTGTCTTTTTGCAAGAAATGTTTTCACAGTTTTTGCTCTATGGCAAGATGCATTATCATCTTGAAAAATGATTTCATCATCCCCAAACATCCTTTCAATTGATGGGATAAGAAAAGTGTCCAAAATATCAACGTAAACTTGTGCATTTATTGATGATGCAATGACAGCCATCTCCCCAGTGCCTTTACCTGACATGCAGCCCCATATCATCAATGACTGTGGAAATTTACATGTTCTCTTCAGGCAGTCATCTTTATAAATCTCATTGGAACGGCACCAAACAAAAGTTCCAGCATCATCACCTTGCCCAATGCAGATTTGAGATTCATCACTGAATATGACTTTCATCCAGTCATCCACAGTCCACGATTGCTTTTTCTTAGCCCATTGTAACCTTGTTTTTTTCTGTTTAGGTGTTAATGATGGCTTTCGTTTAGCTTTTCTGTACGTAAATCCCATTTCCTTTAGGCGGTTTCTTACAGTTCGGTCACAGACGTTGACTCCAGTTTCCTCCCATTCGTTCCTCATTTGTTTTGTTGTGCATTTTCGATTTTTGAGACATATTGCTTTAAGTTTTCTGTCTTGACGCTTTGATGTCTTCCTTGGTCTACCAGTATGTTTGCCTTTAACAACCTTCCTATGTTGTTTGTATTTGGTCCAGAGTTTAGACACAGCTGACTGTGAACAACCAACATCTTTTGCAACATTGCGTGATGATTTACCCTCTTTTAAGAGTTTGATAATCCTCTCCTTTGTTTCAATTGACATCTCTCGTGTTGGAGCCATGATTCATGTCAGTCCACTTGGTGCAACAGCTCTCCAAGGTGTGATCACTCCTTTTTAGATGCAGACTAACGAGCAGATCTGATTTGATGCAGGTGTTAGTTTTGGGGATGAAAATTTACAGGGTGATTCCATAATTTATTCCTCAGAATTGAGTGAGTCCATATTTTTTTCCCTCTGCTTGATCTAAAAAAGTAACCGTTACTGACTGCCACAATTTTTTTCCTGATTTCTTATACTGTTTCTTAAAGCCAGAAAGTTGCCATTTGAAATGACTTTAGTTTTGTGTCATGTCTGTGATCAGCTTTTTTTCTACAAAATTAAACAACTGAATGAACGTCCTCCGAGGCCGGTGATTCCATAATTATTGCCAGGGGTTGTACTACAAAACAATTGATACGATGGCCGCTTCTGACGCTCTATTGGCACGCGTCGTGATTGGTGGAGTTCTTTTTCATTGCCGTCTTTCCGGCTTCCATGTCGTAAAATGAGGGTGTGTCTGAAGCAGAGTCTGAATATTTATGGGCGTGTTTATTATAATTACGATCATTTCCACCCGCCGCATTTATCAAGATCACGTCAGGCGTACGCCAGAAATGGGCAGGTGCGCACTGCTTGATACATGTCACGGCGACTTTGGTGTATTTCAAGTTTACGCCGTAAATTTACGCCACAAGTGCGCAACATTGATACATGAGGCCCACTGAGAGGAACCGTCACTTCTCACAGTGCAGTCTAATGGTGAAGTGGAGCAGATTACTTTTTGTCTGAGTTGAGGCAGGCTGACCTAAATATAAAAAGATGAAATCACTTCCTTTTCTATTTGTCACAACCACAAACCAATAATTGCTGAATATATTATCATTGGTCTGGTTATACTGTCTTCCTTTAGCCAACACTACTCCTTAAATGAGTCACATATTCCAAACTAACACACTGTGTTTACTTCTGCACTGCTTCATAAAATGTAAGCATTTTCCAAGACAACATCCTTAATGAGCACTGATATATTTTAAGAAATCTTTTGAACTCTGTTTGACTTAAGTCAGGTCTGGGAGCTGCGCTGGTGCCAGCACAATATTGAACAGCCCTTGATCCTGGAAGAACAATACCCAGGCAGACAACCTATCCAGCTTAAAATTAAACATCTATTTGCTACTGCTTAATATGAACCATCTCCACTGCCAAGGTTCTTGTGGCTAATTCTCCAGTCAAATGCGAACCATCAAATGTTGGTGAGCCACAGGTCTGCAGCATTGGAGCTAATCTACTCCAGGAGGTGCACATGGTGTTCTCCTGGGACTGCAAACAATTTCTGCTTCAATCTTGAACACAAGTATCATTTTTATGGACTGGAAGAAAGCACTTGCTGATCCACTGTGGAATGGAAGGGATGATTTTCAGGAAAGGTGCTTGCAGAGATGATTCCTAACAGAATTCAGATCCAGTTACTTGCTGCTCAGTGACTGGAACAGTCCATTTTCAAACCCAAGAAACTGTCCTCACTCTGTGAATACCCAATCAATGCAAGTGTGGAAATCAGCAGTGCTTTCTTCGCAGACTGCATTGTCAGATATTCAATGCATGTATGGAATGAGTGCTGGGTGGGGCTGTGGAAACCATCACATTAGGTTCCTTTATGTGAAAAGGTTTACTGAGCTTGACTTCATGAATGATGCTGTGATGTTTACAGAACCAATGAACATACTAATTGCAGCAGGTGAAAAGATGAGTGAGGAATCAGAGTCAACTGGGTTGACTATGGTCTTGGATCAACACTAGGATCCAGGCTGCAATGACTTCCTGAACTCAATCAGTGTATCTGTATGTCGTGAAAGTATTGATCGTTAAGACACATTCATTTATTTCTCTAGTGACATTCATATCTCTGGGTCACTGGCCTTTTAACTCAAAGAGACACCTGGGAAGAGCTCATGAAATCATGAGGTTGGAAAGAGGTGTTTAGGAATGGCGATGTCTTCACAGGAGAATGCAAGTTCTGGTGTTTCCTGTCTGTCTGGAAGCGATTTGGATGCTAACATAAGGCAGTGACATAACTGGCTACATCTGTTTGGAGGATCCTTGGGTGTGAAATGATACAAACCCTGCAAACCAGTATTTAGTGTAAACTAATGTTGATTATTAAATATTACCCAGACAATACTGCAGTAGTTACGAGAAGTTAGCGAGCAAGTAGTGGGAACTCACAGTTAGAACATACTACACCACCACTATGTTACCTGTCCTTTGACTCAGATGCTTATAGATGACACGTGTGCATACACACGTATGCTATGAAAACTTCTATTTTGCAACTTGAAACATTTTTTGTTTTTAAACAGTTCTTGGTGTATATTTGTGTGATGCCATGGCTGTTTGGACACTACGTTTTCATTCTTCTGTGGTTAACAGGCTGCAATTTCCTCATGGAATTCTGTAATGTAGTCCCTTTGCCCACAATGGAAGCAGTAGATCATCTGTATAATGCTCAAATCCTACTAAATGCATGCAGAATCCTTTGCATTGCTGCTTCTGTTCAGTGGAAAGAAAGAAGTGCAAGTTTATAAAAAAAAAAATGGCCCCACATTATGTTCACCGCCCAAACTGCATCAGGAGAGATTTTAGTTTAAGAAACAGCCCAACATATTCACATGACGTGGTGTGTTCACCTGTACCATCCTCAGAATAATGTGCTGCAGTTGTGGATTACATGAACATTACGTCACAACTACTCAGGTCCAAGCACTTGACAATACCTGGGCCAGCAAAACATATATTTTAAACTCTTTCAAAAACTCCATAGTTGCTTTCTTCACCCCTTCATAGGAATCCTTTAAATCTTCAAAATATTTGGAGATTTAGTCACATACAACTTCCTGCATGTGCAGAAAGTCCTGCATGTGGAGAATGGATCGACTGATTGACGTGATGATCTGAAGAGACAACGTCGGCTAGTTTGGACTGTTTATCAAAGTAGTTCCCAATAAAATAATTTTCTTTTTTAAGACCATTTTTTAAAAATATGTCTTGAAAAAGGTTCATGCAGAACCTACAGGCAGACTAGTGAACTGAGTCTATGAAGATAAGAGAAGTTGTCCTCTGTGCTTGCGTGCAGCCTCGTTCTTCCACTCTGTGATATAATGTGAGAGGGAGGCAGCGCTCTCGTTTCATACTTTGGCCGTGTTGGATCCACTTACAGACAACAGACAAGCAATTACGCTTTAAAAAAAAACACCCAATGGATGATCAAAACAGAGGGACAGAAAGCTGAGTATTTTTACTTTTACAAGCTCAGTTTATTAATAACCGCTTGCTGAGTTCTATCCAATACTTTCTAAAAGCAGTTTTTAAGAACCACCTGCTGAAAAAACAAAACTTTGCCCTCGTCAAACATGTGGCTTGCACCGGCTCAGCTTGGTGATTGTTTTTAGCCACGTGTGTACTTATCTCCCTCGAGTATCAGAGCTGCATCACACCATTAAGGATACTCTGTATTCTTAAAGGGGGCATGTAGACAGTAAGGTCTACGGCAATCTGACACTTGGTCCCTCCCAAATTAGTGACCTCGGCCCTGATCTTGCCCAGGCAAATCAGGAATTCATCTAAATATGTGTCACATTTGGCCCAACTTGGGTTGAAAATCAAATTCTTTGACCTCTTAATTTTGCCAAATCTAATTTTATAATTGCAATTTTCTTCTTTGATGTACCAGGTTTTGGTAGAAATGAGCAAAAGGACAACAAACATGCATGGAGACATGATCTTGGTTCCAATAATGAACCTTTGGGAACTTTCAGTCATGTTTTATTAACTTAAAAATCTGTTTTTGATTTCTCCCGTTTCAGTGATGGACGTAGAGACCTGAGAGCGGATGCTGCAGGTGGAAGCAGAGAAGAAACCAGGACACAAGCGAGTAACCTCCCAAGCTAGGTCACCACACAAGAGGTGGGTGTGAGGGGCAGCGCAAGTTGTGCATTTTGTCATCATTTATGAGTATCAAGGGAAATACTAAAAGGCTTAAAAGCTTTATTATTCCAGGATTAGGTAGTACTGCAGACCTGCACAAGTTCCATTTTTATTTAGGTTCATATTGTACTTTCGTGGTACATATTCCCAAACAAATTTCCAGTTAATCAAATAACCATAAAATGAACCTGGGAGCTTTCAGGGCTCCTCTCCGCGACCTCTGTTGATAATCCAGCCCTGAGGGCAGCAGCTTGTTCAGTGATTCATACTTCATTTTTTCCCCTCAGCCAGAAAAATCTAGACACAAACAAACCAAAACTCTCTGACCGCAAAGCATTCATTTGTTTTTCCTCCACTGTTGATGGAACTATCCACACCTCCACGTTTCATTATCTGCACTCTGCACAGTAAATTCTCTGTCAGTGTCTGCAGACAGACATTAACATTCACAGACACGATGAGTCTCATGTCCACACCACATAATGTGCGCATCTCATCCACGCCCTATGTGCCACAGGAATTTATAGAAGGCTCATCTTCATGGTTACCCACAGAGATCACAATATCAGTGATGCTCCTGAACTTTAAAGCTGCACTGCAGTTCATAAAATTTCTTTGATGATGATCCTGCTTTCACATTCAAGCAGAATCAAATTTCTGAATGTTTATTTTTGCTTTCCATAATACTTAATGTCACAAGGAGACAGGAGGTACTCCATCTTTAGCTGTTATCATGTGAAGTATGTCCTTTTGTTGCACAGGACGTCTTCTTGGGATTGATTTTAAAAGTGTGTGAAATTCATAACCATGGAGAAATAGGCATCAAACACTTGAATGTGGGTTTGATGTGTTTACTGAACAGGGGTTGAGCACATGTCTGAATGTCTTGATGGTGTTGGATGCTTGTCAAATCCATTCTGAAACCATTCAAACGGGACCCAGATCTGTCCCACATTCACCAACTGCAATACTGAGTCATTATTCGCATTTTGGCAGTCTGTTTGTAATAATAAGGGCTTTTACTATCATTGTACATTCATACAACAAAATTTGTCCTCTGCATTTAAACCATCCAAATTACAGTTAGACACAATCCAATAACTAGGGGCAGTGTGCAGCCACAGTCCAGCACCCGGGGACCAACTCCAGATGTAGAGACGCTGCCTTGCTCAGATGCAGAGAAAGGAGCAGACCCTAAATAAGCATGTTTTTGATTGTGGGAGCAAACCAACACAGACACAGGGACAACATGCAAAATCTACACAGGAAGGACCAAGCAGGAAATGGTCCCATGAACGTCTTGCTGTGAGGCAACAGCGCTAACCACAAAGCCACCCTGCTGCCATTTGTTGAGGATATGTCAAACGTAACTGTTAAAGGAATAAATAATGTTTATTTTTGATAATAAATTCATTGAAATATGTACTTGCGCCAACACTCTTCACACTCTACCTAGCTGCTGTCCTGGAAACTATGTCTGAAAACCTCACCAAAGGTGTCTACATTTGTTCGTGTACAGACAGAAAACTCTTTAACCTGGCACGTCTGAGGGCTGAAACAAAAACAAGAAGCATCTGTATCAGAGAATTACTATATGCGGATGATTCTGCTCTGGTTGCCACAGATCCTGCTGATATCCAAGAGATTGTGGACCAATTCCATGCGGCTGCAATACAGTTCAGATTAAAGATAAATACTTCAAAGACTGAACTGCTGTTTCAGCCTCCCCCAGACAGCAAGAACCTAGGCAGACTGGACATAACTGTCAGTGGAGAGGTCTTGAGAAGTGTCAACAGTTTCACATATCTGGGGAGCACAGTTACCAATAACAATTCATCGGATGCTGAAATTGAGAGAAGAATACAGTCGGCAACAAAAGCTTTTGGAGCCTTACACAGACGACTGTTGTCCTGCCATGATATTAAGCTACAAACCAAGATTAAAGTATACAACACCGCTGTGTTGCCGACCCTGCTATACTCAACTGACACAATGACTATAGATGCCACATCAAAAAACTCACGCGAGTCCAGCTGTGTCACTTACGAGCAATCATGCATATCAGGTGGCAAGACAGAATTCCCGATGTGGATGTGTTGAGCAGAGCTAAGACAGTCAGCGCTGAAGCACTGATCACAACAGCTCATCTGAGATGGGCAGGCCATGTTAGAAGGATGCCAGATGACTCTCCAAAACACTCTTTTATGGTGAGCTGGCATCTGGTAGATGAAGTAGAGATGGTCAGAAGCTGCGCTACAAAGATGTGTTGAAGCGACACATGAAGAAGTGTAACATCGACCCTGATACGTGGGAAGAACAAGCAGCTATAAGACCTCTATGGCAGGGCATAATCAGGAAGTCCATGTGATTGAAAATAAGCGCCTGCAGGAATACCAAGCTGCTCACAAGAGAAGGCACACACCCCTGACTCAGTCAACATACCGGTGCAGACCTTGTGGATGGTTTTGCTGTTCTAAAGCTGGACTGGCTGCACATGAACGATTGTGTAAAGTGTAGACACACCAACCAGTCAACATCGAAAAACAATGGACTGTCGATATACATAGAAATATGTAGTAAATGGTAAATGGATTGCATTTATATAGCACTTTTCCATCTGTATCAGACAATCAAAGCGCTTTACAGTAATGCCTCACATTCACCCCGACAACAACAGGGGATTAAAGGCCTTGCCCAAGGGCCTTTAGTGATTAGTAGTGATGATGCAAACATTATGGACATAGTGAAAAATGAAGCACTCATCAAATGACACTCAAGCAACCAAGAAATAAGGTGTTTCCACAAGCAAACCATTTTCACATGCACAGAATGCCTGATGGATTGTGACTTCTATGCTTGTTGTACCAGAGTGAATTGCAGGAAACATAGGAAGACAGGCACAGAAAACTAAAGTTAAGTTTTCAAGATGTTGCCCATTTATTTGAAATACAAAAGAGGATGCACCTGGATCATTAATGCTTGTCATCTGACCAGTCTTGATCCTTTCATATGGGCTGCAAGCATGAGGTTAAAGATTGTTGCATACTACTACTGACACATAGACTATCACAGAAAACAGTTTCCTGATATAACTCCCTAGATATCAATGTCAAAAATAGGGGTGCACCCAAACAGGAGCATTGACAGCTGTGTTGTCTTATGTGCTGATTGTTCACTGTCTGCTGGCCTCAGTCAACTGGACACATTTCTTTTCTTTTATGCTTGTGGTTACTATGATTATTAAAATTAGTTAAATGATAAACTTAAAAAAATAAATTAATTCAACTATAATGACATGTTGGTGTTTTCACGCCTCGGGGTAGTTTAATGTGAACTCAGAAGACTCAAAGACTGACAGGAAACAGACTTCAACTTTAGATCTCATACTGAAAGATGCCTTTACTGAACAGAGAGTTGCTATGACAGCTTGCAAGCTGCCCTCACCCAGCGCTTGACCTACGTCTTCCGCTTGCACTCGACTCCGCACCCAGATGGGTGGGCCATTGCCCAAAGCGTGGGTCAGTAAAGTTAGCACTCTTCTGGTTGTTAAGTGGGTATACTCTGAATCTTATTTAACTACAGTCCTGTTGTGAATCGCTAGCGGTTAGCATTAGCTAGTGGTTAGCATTAGCTAGCGGTTAGCTTCTTATCATTGGTGAATTCACCGTTCATATCAATAAGCCTTCTGTTCCTCTCTGCAAATGATTTATGGAAACTGTGGATGCATTAGGATTTCGGCAATGCATTCAGAACCCGACACACATTACTGGAAATACCCTGGATTTGGTTCTCGCACGTGATATTGCTGTCACGAATACTGACATCATGCCTCTTACATCAGTGGTCTCTGATCACTCACTTATTAAGTTTACAGTTTCTCTTCCATGTTTAGTGGAACAACAACCTTATATAACACTACGGCAAAGCATCAACTCCTCAACTAAGACTGAATTTGATGCGAGACCGTCTGGTGTCTTAGCTTCACATTTGGCAAATACCCAATCAGTAGACCGACTTGTGGATAGTTTAAACTCAGTGCTAAAAACTACACTCAACATGATTGAGCCACCTTTGTTAAAATCGTGCTCCCCCAAAACACAGTCACCTTGGTTCAATGATTACCTGCATGACCTCAAGCATAAGGCTAGGGGTTAGAATGGAAATGGCGTAGTTCAAAATTAGAAGTATTCCACATAGCATAGCATGATGCATGATGCTATCTTAAACTATATTACTATTACTCTGATTTGATTAAAAAACAAGCATAACTCAAAGTTCTTGTTTGACATGGTGGCAACACGTATTCATGGACAACCACCTGTAGTTCACTGTCATTTTACAGCACAAGATTTCCTGGATTTCCTGGATCTTTGAGAAGAAAACAGAACACATTAGGTTAAACATATCCCAGCATGCCTTAACTCAGCCACTACACCCTGCTATTGAGGTGGGCGCCATTACTGAGGTATTACCTCGATTTACACAATTTGATAGTATCTCACTCAATGTGCTGGCGAAACTCGTAATGTCAACAAAAAGCACATCCTGTTTATTTGATGCCATACCAACAAAACTGTTTAAGGACCTGTGGCCCACTCTCGGGCCTCGTGCTGGAAATTATTAATCTTTCTTTAACTTCTGGATCTGTTCCTAAACGTTTCAAATCTGCAGTGATTAAACCATGATTTAAGTAATCTAATCTTGACCCTAGTGTATTGAAAAACTATCAGCCAATATCAAATCTATCAATTTGGTCTAAAATTCTGGAAAAGGTGGTGTCATGGTAGCTCGTGGACTATCTTACTCACAGTAATCTCTTTGAGCCACTGCAGTCTGCTTTTAGAAAATATCATTCCACAGAGACGCCTCTCACTAAAGTGGTTCTCTTGAATGTTTCTTTCTCTTTTTGCTCTGTATGCACCACTCTGCATTTAATCATTAGTCTCCCTCAGCCCCAACCAGTCCCAGCAGAAGACTGCCCCTCCCTGTGCCTGGTTCTGCTGGGGGTTTCTTCCTGTTAAAAGGGAGTTTTTCCTTCCCACTGTCGCCAAGTGCTTGCTCACAGGGGGTCGTTTTGACCATTGGGGTTTCTCCGTAATTATTGTATGGCTTTGCCTTCCAATATAAAGCGCCTTGGGGCAACTGTTTGTTGTCATTTGGTGCGATATAAATAAAATTGATTTGATTTGATTTGATTTGGTGAATGATCTTCTGCTTGCAATTGATTCAGACACCACTATAGTTCTGGAGCTGTTCGATCTTAGTGCTGCGTTTGATACCGTGGATCATCATATTCTACTTGATAGGCTGGAAAATCATTTTAGGATTACTGGGAGTGCCCTTGCATGGTTAACGTCATACCTGACCAGTTGTTCTTACCATGTTTTGTACAGTAACACTACCTCTAACCTTAGTGACATGAAATTTGGGGTTCCACAGGGGTCTTAGGCCCTCTGCTTTTCTCCCTTTATATAGCACCCCTTGGGCACATATTGCGCCACTTTGGGATTACCTTTCACTGCTATGCTAATGATACTCAGTTATACATGCCAATAACTGCTGGTAATCTCATCCACATAAAATCCTTAGAAGATTGCCTTGCATCAGTGAGAAGCTGGATGTCTAGAAACTTCCTACTTTTAAACTCTGACAAGACTGAAATGATGGTTCTTGGTCCAGTGAGACATCGGCATCAATTTGACCAGTTAATGCTTAGCCTAGGTTCTTGTGTCATACATCACACTGACAAAGTGAGGAACCTTGGGGTAATTTTTGATCCTACATTGTCCTTTGACCTCCACATTAGAGATAGTGGGTCTCATGTATCAAAGTTGCGCAAACCAAAGTTGCTGTGACATGTATCAAGCAGTGCGCACCTGCCCATTTCCAGCGTATGCCTGACGTGACCTTGATAAATGCGGTGGGTGAAAACAATCGTAATTATAATAAACACGCCCATAAATATTCAGACTCCGCTTCAGACACACCCTCATTTTACGACATGGAAGCCAGGAAGACGTCAAAGAAAAAGAACTCCACCAGTCACGACGCATGCCAATAGAGCGTCAAAAGCGACCGTCATATTAATTATTTTGTAGTATAATCAAAAAAATGTTACAGTGGTCCCTCATTTATCGCGGGAGTTACGTTCTAAAAATAGCCCGCAATAAGCGAAACTGCGACATAGTCAGCGTTATTTTTTATAATTATTATAGACATTTCAAAGCTGTAAAACCACTTTATACACTTTCTCAATCAGGCATGAACATTTTCTCACTTTTCTCTCGTGTGTAAACACTCTCAAAGTTCAAACCTTATTAGAAAAATAAGACCAACCTGTTTTCAGGCCCAAACATTTGTTTGAGAAATAAAAATAGAACGTTTTCCTATAAATAATTATGATGGCTTTTAGAACTAACGAATTTAAGTTTAACGATCAACGTACGAGGTTGGACACATAAGAAATTATTAATAGTGACTGACCAGTATTTCACAGATCGTGCCTCTGTGTCCTGACGCCGCGCCTTTTTCCAGTCACATCTGGCTGCAGGTGTCTGTTTCCGAGTGACAAACACAGTTATGAGTAGTTGTTGGCGCTCTTTTTTCTTCTGGGCGAGAAGATTCTTATAAACAGACATGCAGACCACAATGCACTGTAAAAAAAGCATGCAAAATTGGACTAAAGAAATCCGCAAAACGACGAGGCCGCAAAAGGTGAACCGCGTTATAGCGAGGGACCACTGTATTCTCTTTTCACATGTCAATAATTCTTGACATGTGGATATTTGCTCGCTCAATTAATAAGACACGCCTAATTTTTCGGATTTCTTTATTCTTAAAATGTATTTCTTTATTTATTTTATTGTGACAAACGAATGGAGATGACACAACCTGATTGCAGCACGGGTGAAGGGCATGACAACACTACAGTTGTAATTATCGATCACACCACATAAAGTTAAGCTCAGTGCTGCTCTGGCTCCAGGCTCTGGAATAAAAGGCAAGCAGTGCTTTCTTTGTGGTCAGCGCTGTGGCCACGGATCGTGCTCAAGACCAACAATCCCGCCAAAGCGGGATTTGTATTGATTATTATATAGTATAATCAGGAAAGTGTTATTTATGTAACATATGCATTGATTTGTATAATGGCACTGTTTATCATGTTGATCATTTACATTTTTATGTGGATTCCAGCGCTGGTTCATTTTGGTGTATAATTTACACCACCTCTCGACCTGGTGTATATTTTCAGCGCAGCGTACGCCAACGACCACATTGATAAATGCCAAGTAGCGCAGCCGTTTTGGCGTACACCCCATATACGTTCAAATATCGCCGTATGCACGTTGATACATGAGGCCCATTATGAGGACTGCTTTCTTCCACCTATGAAATATAGCAAAGGTTCATCCTATCCTGTCTATGGCTGATGCTGACATCCTGATCCATGCATTTATCTCTTCTAGATTGTACTAGTGCAATGTTCTATTTTCTGGTTTACCGCAGTCCAGCATTAGGGCTCTCCAATTGGTTAAAAATGCTGCAGCCAGACTTTTGACTGGAAGCAGAAAGTTTGACCACATTACACCCATTTTGGTGTCTCTTCACTGGCTTCCTGTCCCAGTGAGATCTATAAAATTGTTCACGGACTGGCACCTCCCTACCTAGCTGACCTAATTAAACCTTACATACCAGCCCGGGCTCTGCATTCTCAGGGTGCAGGACTACTTTGTGTCCCTAGGGTGAATAAGAAGTCTACGGATCATAGAGCTTCCTCTTATCGTGCGTCTTTTCTGTGGAATGATCTCCCTGCATCAATAAAACAGTCAGATTCTGTGGAGACTTTCAAGTCCAGACTTAAGACGCACTTATTTTCCCTCTCGTATGGCTTGCATACTGGTACAGGTTTGTTTTACGCTTTTTACTCTTTTAATTCATTTTATTAGGAAATGGAGCATGCCGTGGCCTCAACTTTACCTAAATTCTGGGTCTTTTAGTGAAGCTTAGGGCTAGTGGCCGGCAATCACCTTAGTATTTCCTGTTTTTCTTGTTGTTTAATGCTGACAAATTATGCAGCATTTCTTGTCTTTTTGATGCCTGATTCTGTTTTTTCTCTCTGTTTAAGGTGCAGCTCCATCCAGAGATGGGTATGGTATTTGTGCTGGAGACCCTTCTGTCCTGTGTACCAACAGCATTTCCTGTACATTCGTTTTGTGAATTGTTTCTGTAATTTGTGTCTGTGTCGTGGCTCAAGTAGAGGGTCACCCCTTTGAGTCTGGTCTGCTTGAGGTTTCTTCCTCAGAGGGAGTTTTTCCTTACCACTGGTGCTCTGAGGGTTAGTAAGGTTAGACCTTACTTGTGTGAAACGTCTTGAGGCAACTCTGTTGTGATTTGGCACTATATAAAAAATGAAAATAACTTAAAATTAAATTGGTTGAAAAATGTAGCATTTGACAATCATATGCGGTGACGTAAACAGTAAACGCTTATGATGTAAACAGTATGCATTATGGCGTCCAAGATGAGATATGAAATTATCAAATTGAACGAAAACATGGCCATGAGACATACTGCCCAACATGCACAAAAAAATACTGAATTAGTCAAACAGCACATGCAGCATGTGCTGAAGGGGTGTTTAGACTGAGACAGAGAGACACACAGGCTGTCTACAAGACGCTAAACCCACCCTCCCATAGCCGACTTCTGACACCTGATATTTACATTTTTGACAAATAAAGAGAGAAAAGTCAAATATCCAATCAGGGCATGAAAATGTGAGTAATCTGTAGTAATAGTGGGATGCTGTCTTTTCCCAAACCCCTGCAAACATTGTCCAGTTCTGTGTAACAGTATCACTGTCTTAACATTTTTGTACTGACTGTTTGCCAAGAGGTCCCTCGGACATTCCAGCACATTCCCTTGAAATCTAAAGAAGTTATTAAAAATGTGAGTCCCCTGACTGCTGTCTTTCCCTCTGTGGAAACCTGACCTGTTGGCATAAAGGAAAACCATTCAGGTTACCACAGCGCCACCATCCTGTGATCAGAAATATGTGAACATCACAGCCCAGTCTCACGTTTTTTTTTTCATGCTCCCAGTCAAATTTTTGTGACGGGTTTTTTTTTAACTCACTATTACTAATCCTACTCCTTCCCCCAACCCTAACCATAACCACCCCTGACCCACCCCCCGCTTCACTTTTAATTTTGTGCTGCCATCACGGAATGAATGAGAATGAATTTGTGCTGCTATGATGAATATGAGGCCCTTTTCATCACAGTATCACAAACCAATAGATTAATGTATATTTCGTGCTGCTGAATCATGACCTGCCGTGAGACCGGGTTGGAACATCATGAGCTGTGATTGACTTTCATTCTATGAGTGTTAGAGCAGAAATTCCCTTCAAAGAGCACAGGGGATTATCAGAATCAAACAAATGCTCAAACTTTAAATGAAGCGTTGGGTTTTAATTATCTGTATCTGTTAGCTGTTTAATCTGCGTAGTTAGATTGATCTAGTTATCTAGATTACGATTTGTTTCCCAGTGTAATCTTTACGTGCCTTAACTAAAGCACTCCTTCTGCTGAATCACCTCTAAATTATTTACACATTATTCACTTTGCGTGTTTTTAGGAATCCGCTAGCTTAGCGTAGCTACTAGCTCTTAGCCGATTTAGCATGGCGGCTTCTCCTGTCTCTCCCGCACTTTTCTGCTCTGGGTGTGAAATGTTTAGTTATTCCTCGGCCTCCTTTAGCAGTAATGGTAAAATTCAAAAAGAAAAAATAATATAGCACCTTCAACTGCACCACAGACTAAAACAGTTAAATGTGGTCTATTAAACATTAGGTCTCTCTCTTCTAAGTCCCTGTTGGTAAATGATATAATAATTGATCAACATATTGATTTATTCTGCCTAACAGAAACCTGGTTACAGCAGGATGAATATGTTAGTTTAAATGAGTCAACACCCCCGAGTCACACTAACTGTCAGAATGCTCGTAGCACGGGCCGGGGCGGTGGATTAGCAGCAATCTTCCATTCCAGCTTATTAATTAATCAAAAACCCAGACAGAGCTTTAATTCATTTGAAAGCTTGTCTCTTAGTCTTGTCCATCCAAATTGGAAGTCCCAAAAACCAGTTTTATTTGTTATTATCTATCGTCCACCTGGTCGTTACTGTGAGTTTCTCTGTGAATTTTCAGACCTTTTGTCTGACTTAGTGCTTAGCTCAGATAAGATAATTATAGTGGGCGATTTTAACATCCACACAGATGCTGAGAATGACAGCCTCAACACTGCATTTAATCTATTATTAGACTCTATTGGCTTTGCTCAAAAAGTAAATGAGTCCACCCACCACTTTAATCATATCTTAGATCTTGTTCTGACTTATGGTATGGAAATAGAAGACTTAACAGTATTCCCTGAAAACTCCCTTCTGTCTGATCATTTTTTAATAACATTTACATTTACTCTGATGGACTACCCAGCAGTAGGGAATAAGTTTCATTACACTAGAAGTCTTTCAGAAAGCGCTGTAACTAGGTTTAAGGATATGATTCCTTCTTTATGTTCTCTAATGCCATATAACAACACAGTGCAGAATAGCTACCTAAACTCTGTAAGGGAGATAGAGTATCTCGTCAATAGTTTTACATCCTCATTGAAGACAGCTTTGGATGCTGTAGCTCCTCTGAAAAAGAGAGCTTTAAATCAGAAGTGTCTGACTCCATGGTATAACTCTCAAACTCGTAGCTTAAAGCAGATAACCCGTAAGTTGGAGAGGAAATGGCGTCTCACTAATTTAGAAGATCTTCACTTAGCCTGGAAAAAGAGTCTGTTGCTCTATAAAAAAGCCCTCCGTAAAGCTAGGACATCTTTCTACTCATCACTAATTGAAGAAAATAAGAACAACCCCAGGTTTCTTTTCAGCACTGTAGCCAGGCTGACAAAGAGTCAGAGCTCTATTGAGCTGAGTATTCCATTAACTTTAACTAGTAATGAGTTCATGACTTTCTTTGCTAACAAAATTTTAACTATTAGAGAAAAAATTACTCATAACCATCCCAAAGACGTATCGTTATCTTTGGCTGCTTTCAGTGATGCCGGTATTTGGTTAGACTCTTTCTCTCCGATTGTTCTGTCTGAGTTATTTTCATTAGTTACTTCATCCAAACCATCAACATGTTTATTAGACCCCATTCCTACCAGGCTGCTCAAGGAAGCCCTACCATTATTTAATGCTTCGATCTTAAATATGATCAATCTATCTTTGTTAGTTGGCTATGTACCACAGGCTTTTAAGGTGGCAGTAATTAAACCATTACTTAAAAAGCCATCACTTGACCCAGCTATCTTAGCTAATTATAGGCCAATCTCCAACCTTCCTTTTCTCTCAAAAATTCTTGAAAGGGTAGTTGTAAAACAGCTAACTGATCATCTGCAGAGGAATGGTCTATTTGAAGAGTTTCAGTCAGGTTTTAGAATTCATCATAGTACAGAAATAGCATTAGTGAAGGTTACAAATGATCTTCTTATGGCCTCGGACAGTGGACTCATCTCTGTGCTTGTTCTGTTAGACCTCAGTGCTGCTTTTGATACTGTTGACCATAAAATTTTATTACAGAGATTAGAGCATGCCATAGGTATTAAAGGCACTGCGCTGCGGTGGTTTGAATCATATTTGTCTAATAGATTACAATTTGTTCATGTAAATGGGGAATCTTCTTCACAGACTAAAGTTAATTATGGAGTTCCACAAGGTTCTGTGCTAGGACCAATTTTATTCACTTTATATATGCTTCCCTTAGGCAGTATTATTAGACGGTATTGCTTAAATTTTCATTGTTACGCAGATGATACCCAGCTTTATCTATCCATGAAGCCAGACGACACACACCAATTAGCTAAACTGCAGGATTGTCTTACAGACATAAAGACATGGATGACCTCTAATTTCCTGCTTTTAAACTCAGATAAAACTGAAGTTATTGTACTTGGCCCCACAAATCTTAGAAACATGGTGTCTAACCAGATCCTTACTCTGGATGGCATTACCCTGACCTCTAGTAATACTGTGAGAAATCTTGGAGTCATTTTTGATCAGGATATGTCATTCAAAGCGCATATTAAACAAATATGTAGGACTGCTTTTTTGCATTTACGCAATATCTCTAAAATCAGAAAGGTCTTGTCTCAGAGTGATGCTGAAAAACTAATTCATGCATTTATTTCCTCTAGGCTGGACTATTGTAATTCATTATTATCAGGTTGTCCTAAAAGTTCCCTAAAAAGCCTTCAGTTAATTCAAAATGCTGCAGCTAGAGTGCTGACGGGGACTAGAAGGAGAGAGCATATCTCACCCATATTGGCCTCTCTTCATTGGCTTCCTGTTAATTCTAGAATAGAATTTAAAATTCTTCTTCTTACTTATAAGGTTTTGAATAATCAGGTCCCATCTTATCTTAGGGACCTCGTAGTACCATATCACCCCAATAGAGCGCTTCGCTCTCAGACTGCAGGCTTACTTGTAGTTCCTAGGGTTTGTAAGAGTAGAATGGGAGGCAGAGCCTTCAGCTTTCAGGCTCCTCTCCTGTGGAACCTGCTCCCAATTCAGATCAGGGAGACAGACACCCTCTCTACTTTTAAGATTAGGCTTAAAACTTTCCTTTTTGCTAAAGCTTATAGTTAGGGCTGGATCAGGTGACCCTGAACCATCCCTTAGTTATGCTGCTATAGACGTAGACTGCTGGGGGGTTCCCATGATGCACTGTTTCTTTCTCTTTTTGCTCTGTATGCACCACTCTGCATTTAATCATTAGTGATCGATCTCTGCTCCCCTCCACAGCATGTCTTTTTCCTGGTTCTCTCCCTCAGCCCCAACCAGTCCCAGCAGAAGACTGCCCCTCCCTGAGCCTGGTTCTGCTGGAGGTTTCTTCCTGTTAAAAGGGAGTTTTTCCTTCCCACTGTAGCCAAGTGCTTGCTCACAGGGGGTCGTTTTGACCGTTGGGGTTTTACATCATTATTGTATGGCCTTGCCTTACAATATAAAGCGCCTTGGGGCAACTGTTTGTTGTGATTTGGCGCTATATAAAAAAAAATTGATTGATTGATTGATTGAATTAAATGTTGATGAACACCTTAACGTGACGTGTCGTGAGAAATTAATAAAGGTTTAGCTGTCTTTATGTTTAACCCTCAAGTGCCCGAGTGGGGTCATTTATGACCCTGTGCATATATTTTTGTCCACAATTTTTTCTAATTTTATTTGGAAAAAAGCTTGCTACCATGAATTTGTCAATCTATCTGTTCTGCATTTGTTCATAGACTTTTGCAAGGATCGGCTGATCTGTGTGACAACTATAATTCAAACTTGTGTGTGGTCACTTATGACCCCAGGAAGATCTATGAGCTTTTCAACATTATAGCTTCAGATGGTTTTGTAATTTGCTAGCTCTAATCATTATATTTTACTGTTTTGCAAGGAAGCAACAGACCTAGAATAGCAAGATTTACAGCTGCACAAGCATCAAGACTGATTCTTGATGCTGAGAGTGAGGATGAAAAGGATTATGGACAAATATATTAGAGAATGAAATAAATTCAAAGAACCCTAAAACAATCATTTGTACAGACGTATCCCAGTATAAAGTCAATGGGGTCATAAATAACCCCACTTAGTCATATTAAGCCTGATTCACACGACAGGATTTTAAAATTATCTGTAGGTTTCCAAAACCTGAGAGACCACACACGTGAAGATAAAACATCATAGCTCTAACAGGTTTGGTCGTACAGTGTGTGGTGTTCAGCCACACGGTAAGAACAATAACACTACACACGAACAGATTTAACACACGAACATTTACAGTTCAGACAGGAAATCTCGCAAAATCTCTCAAGATTAAACGTGACTTCAGAGTAAACAAATGGAGGTACTTTGTGGACTATTTAAAACAGAGGGAAAAAACGATACAAAAAGAAAAAGAAAAGGTGTTCTTTAAAGGAGTGGAGACAGCGCGACCACCGGACTTTCTGGTAAGTTAGAACAGCTGTTTAGATTTTATTTTCCGCTCCGTACGTCCAGTACCTCGCTTTCTGATTGGCTGCACGTCACATTCAGCAGGCTGCGAGCTCGTTTGTGGTCGGGGGACACAACACACGCTGCGATATCGGGCCAAAAAAATCCAACATGTTGAATATGTTGGGAAAGTGTCAGTACACGGACCCACAACAGGGGGCGCAAATGAACGGACAATGGAGAAAGTCAAACAACAAGGCTTTACTGTTGTGAACGTGCACAACGAATACAACCAATCATGGAAATGGACAACAGTCAATTCACAAAAGTGTCATGTGGGCAGGCTCGAAGATAGGAGACGCCTCTCCAAGGTAAGACCGGAACCACATGGCTTCCTCCGCCACAGGACCCCGGGAATACTGGAGCCGCCAAGTCCCGAACTCCCAGGTGGCCACTGCCTCCGCGTGTCGGACCTGGTACTGCTGGCGAGGAACAAAGAACAGTTAGATGGGGGCGCGTTTGCACCCAAGACTCCGAACAGCAGGGAAGTTACCTCCACCTCTCGTTGGAACAGTAATCCACAATCTAAGCACTAATCCAAAAGGATACACTCCGTCAGCTTTGATACGTTACCTTTCAGGTAGAAACGATATCTCGGCAATGAGGTGGAGATGCTGTCCTGCTGATATACCCCACTGATGATTGCTGTCAGCTGTCTCAGGTGATGGGTGACAGCTGTCACCTTGGCTGCTCCTGTGAGGTGGCGGCGCCCTCTGGTGCCTGGAGCCCGCACTCCAGGCAGGGCGCCCACTGGTGGTGGTGGGCCAGCAGTACCTCCTCTTCAGCGGCCCACACAACAGGACCCCCCCCCTCAACGGGCGCCTCCTGGCGCCCGACCGGGTTTGCACGGGTGGCGACGGTAAAAGTCGGCCAGGAGGGCCGGATCCAGGATGAAGCTCCTCTTCACCCAGGAGTGTTCTTCGGGACCGTACCCCTCCCAGTCCACCAGATATTGAAAGCCCCGGCCCATTCGTCGGACGTCCAACAGCCGGCGCACTGTCCAAGCCGGCTCGCCATCGATGATCCGGGCAGGAGGTGGTGCCGGACCGGGTGCACAGAGGGGCGAGGTGTGATGGGGCTTGATCTTTGACACATGAAATACCCGATGGATCCGCAGTGAGGCTGGAAGCCGAAGCCTCACTGCGGCGGGATTGATGACCTTGAGAATCTTAAACGGACCTATGTATCTATCTTGCAGTTTTGGGGAGGCCACTTGCAGTGGAATGTCCTTGGTGGACAACCACACTTCCTGCCCGGGGCGATACGTAGGGGCCGGGGTCCGCCGCCGGTCTGCATGGGTCTTCGCCCCCATCCGGGCCTTCAACAAAGCAGAACGGGCGGCACGCCACACCCGACGGCACTTCCGCAGGTGGGCCTGGACCGAGGGCACACCGACCTCTCCCTCAACCACCGGGAATAGTGGGGGCTGATACCCCAAACACACCTCAAAGGGGGAGAGGCCAGTGGCTGATGACACTTGACTGTTGTGGGCGTACTCGATCCAGGCCAGATGAGTACTCCAGGCCGCCGGGTGCGCGGCTGTCACACAACGTAGTGTTTGCTCCATTTCTTGATTAGCCCGCTCTGCTTGCCCGTTGGTCTGGGGGTGATACCCGGATGAGAGACTGACCGTGGCCCCCAGTTCCCGGCAGAAGCTCCTCCAGACGTGTGAGGAGAACTGGGGACCGCGATTGGAGACGATGTCTGATGGTATCCCATGCAGGCGGACGACGTGGTGGACCAGGAGGTCCGCTGTCTCCTGGGCCGTTGGGAGCTTCGGGAGGGCCACGAAGTGGGCCGCCTTGGAGAATCGGTCCACTATCGTGAGGATGACGGTGTTTCCCTGGGACGGCGGGAGGCCCGTGACAAAATCCAGGCCGATGTGGGACCAGGGGCGATGAGGCACGGGCAGCGGCTGTAGCAGTCCCGGAGCCTTGCGATGGTCGGCCTTGCCCCTGGCGCAAGTGGTACAGGCCTGGATATAGTCCCGGACGTCGGCCTCCAGGGACGCCCACCAGAAGCACTGCCGGACAACTGCCACGGTTCTTCGCACCCCTGGATGACAGGAGAGCTTAGAGCCGTGACAGAAGTCCAGGACTGCAGCCCGTGCCTCTGGTGGGACGTAAAGTCTGTTCTTTGGTCCAGTCCCAGGGTCCGGGCTTCGTGCCAGGGCCTCCCGGACGGTTCTCTCTACGTCCCAGGTGAGGGTGGCCACGATAGTGGACTCCGGGATGATGGGTTCCGGTGGATCCGACAACTCCGTTTTGACCTCGTCTTCGTGTACCCGGGACAAGGCATCCGATTTCTGGTTCTTGGTCCCGGGCCGGTAGGTGATGCGGAAGTCAAAACGGCCGAAGAACAGTGACCAGCGGGCTTGCCTGGGATTCAGCCGCTTGGCGGTCCTGATATATTCCAGGTTCCGGTGGTCAGTGAAAACCGTGAATGGCACGGACGTTCCCTCCAACAGGTGTCTCCACTCTTCAAGAGCCTCTTTCACCACAAGGAGCTCTCGATTGCCGACGTCATAGTTCCGTTCGGCTGGGGTCAACCTGCGGGAAAAATAGGCACACGGGTGAAGGACCTTATCGGTCTTCCCGATCTGGGACAGCACGGCTCCTATCCCTGAGTCCGAGGCGTCCACTTCAACCACTAACTGGCGACTAGGATCGGGCTGCACCAGAACAGGTGCAGACGAGAAGCGCCGTTTCAACTCCTTGAATGTGGCATCGCACCGATCCGACCAGGTGAAGGGGACTTTTGGTGAGGTCAGGGCTGTCAGGGGGCTAACTACCTGACTGTAGCCCTTAATGAACCTCCTGTAGAAATTAGCAAAGCCTAGGAACTGTTGCAACTTCCTACGGCTTGTGGGTTGGGGCCAGTCTCTCACCGCCGCAACCTTGGCCGGATCAGGAGCGACGGAGTTGGAGGAGATGATGAACCCCAGGAAGGACAAAGAGGTGCGGTGGAACTCACACTTCTCGCCCTTCACAAACAGCCGGTTCTCCAACAACCGCTGCAGGACCTGACGTACATGCCGGACATGAGTCTCAGGATCCGGAGAAAAGATGAGTATATCGTCTAGATAGACGAAGACGAACCGGTGCAGGAAATCCCGCAAGACATCATTAACTAATGCTTGGAACGTCGCGGGGGCGTTTGTGAGGCCGAACGGCATGACCAGGTACTCAAAGTGACCTAAGGGGGTGTTAAATGCCGTTTTCCACTCGTCTCCCTTCCGGATCCGAACCAGATGATACGCATTTCTAAGATCGAGCTTGGTGAAGATTTGGGCTCCATGCAGGGGTGTGAACACCGAATCCAACAGGGGCAACGGGTATCGGTTGCGAACCGTGATCTCGTTCAGCCCCCTATAATCAATGCATGGACGAAGTCCGCCGTCTTTTTTGCCCACAAAAAAGAAACCTGCGCCCATCGGGGAGGTGGAATTCCGGATCAACCCGGCGGCTAATGAGTCCCGGATGTAGGTCTCCATTGATTCGCGCTCAGGCGGGGAGAGGTTGTACAGCCTGCTGGACGGAAACTCACTGCCCGGAACCAAATCAATGGCACAATCATACGGACGGTGGGGGGGAAGTGTGAGTGCCAGATCCTTGCTGAACACGTTGACAAGGTCGTGGTACTCCACCGGCACCGTCCCCAGATTGGGCGGGACTCTGACCTCCTCCTTAGCTTGGGAGCCGGGAGGAACCGAGGAACCTAGACACACCCGATGGCAGGTCTCGCTCCACTGAACCACTACCCCGGACGGCCAATCAATCCGGGGATTGTGCTTCAACATCCAGGGAAATCCTAAAACCACACGGGAGGTGGCCTGAGTCACAAAAAACTCGATCACCTCCCGGTGATTTCCTGACACCACCAGAGTTACAGGTGGTGTCTTATGTGTGATTGGAGGGAGTAGGGAGCCATCTAGTGCTCGAACCTGCACAGGCGAGGTAAGCGCCACCAGAGGGAGCCCTATCTCCCTGGCTCATCTGCTGTCCAGCAGATTCCCCTCAGAGCCCGTGTCCACCAGTGCTGGGGCCTTCAGGGTTGAGTCCTCATACAGGATCATAACTGGGAGTCGTGTGGCAATGTGGGTGTGTCCCACGTGAATGTCTCGGCCCACCCCTAGCCCAGTTTCTAGGGGCGGGCGTTGGAGTTTAACCGCTCGGGGCAGTCTCTCATATGGTGCTCTATTGCACCACAAACAAAACAAGCTCTGTGGGCCCGTCTCCTCTGTGCATCTGGTGCCCTAAATGTTGCCCTACTCGTGTCCATAGCTTCGTCAGCAGGGGGAGCTGTGGCCCCACGGAGCGCAGGGGCCGTGGAGCGTGGGGAAGGCGGAGCGCGGTCGGAACCGGAAGGGAGAGGGACGGTGCGTGCCCGGCCACGCCCTTCGTCTCGTTCCCGCCGACGTTCTTCTAACCGGTTGTCTAACCGTATGACAAGATCGATGAGCCCATCTAAATCCCGCGGTTCGTCCTTAGCCACCAGGAGCTCCTTAAGAACCAAAGACAGTCCGTTTACAAAGGCGGCGCGGAGGGCAGTGCTATTCCAGCCGGACCTCGCAGCCGCAATGCGGAAGTCGACTGCATAGGCAGCTGCGCTCCGACGCCCCTGTCTCACTGACAGCAGCACTGTTGAAGCGGTTTCGCCTCTATTAGGGTGATCGAACACGGTTCTGAGCTCCCTTACAAACCCATCGTATGTCAGAAGGAGCCGTGAATTCTGCTCCCAGAGCGCTGTAGCCCAAGCGCGTGCCTCACCGCGAAGAAGGTTTATTACATAAGCTACTTTACTAGCATCGGTCGCGTACATGACGGGACGCTGTGCGAAGACGAGCGAGCACTGCATGAGAAAATCCGCGCACGTCTCCACACAGCCTCCGTACGGCTCTGGGGGGCTTATGTATGCTTCCGGGGAAGGTGGGAGAGGTCGTTGAACAACCAGTGGAACGTCTATGTTACGCACAGGATCTACGGGAGGGAGAGCCGCAGCGGCGCCCGGAGGGCGCGCTTCCACCTGCGCGGCGAGAGCCTCCACCCTGCGGTTCAGGAGGACGTTCTGCTCGGTCATCAAATCTAACCGAGTCGTGAAAGCGGTGAGGATCCGCTGCAACTCACCGATTACCCCTCCTGCTGACGCCTGCGCGTCCTGTTCTTCCATTGGCCGTTCAACAGCCGGTCGGGATCCATGACGTTGGCCGAGATATCCTGTTGGGAAAGTGTCAGTACACAGACCCACAACAGGGGACGCAAATGAACGGACAATGGAGAAAGTCAAACAACAAGGCTTTACTGTTGTGAACGTGCACAACGAATACAACCAATCATGGAAATGGACAACAGTCAATTCACAAAAGTGTCGTGTGGGCAGGCTCGAAGATAGGAGACGCCTCTCCAAGGTAAGACCGGAACCACACGGCTTCCTCCGCCACAGGACCCCGGGAATACTGGAGCCGCCAAGTCCCGAACTCCCAGGTGGCCACTGCCTCCGCGTGTCGGACCTGGTACTGCTGGCGAGGAACAAAGAACAGTTAGATGGGGGCGCGTTTGCACCCAAGACTCCGAACAGCAGGGAAGTTACCTCCACCTCTCGTTGGAACAGTAATCCACAATCTAAGCACTAATCCAAAAGGATACACTCCGTCAGCTTTGATACGTTACCTTTCAGGTAGAAACGATATCTCGGCAATGAGGTGGAGATGCTGTCCTGCTGATATACCCCACTGATGATTGCTGTCAGCTGTCTCAGGTGATGGGTGACAGCTGTCACCTTGGCTGCTCCTGTGAGGCGGCGGCGCCCTCTGGTGCCTGGAGCCCGCACTCCAGGCAGGGCGCCCACTGGTGGTGGTGGGCCAGCAGTACCTCCTCTTCAGCGGCCCACACAACAGAATATCCCCGATTTGCGATCGGACTGCTCCTGACGCCCTTCCGAGCAGATCAGCGTGCTCTGAACACACCACACACGGCAGGAATATCTGCTAAGATTATCTTTAGCGTCATCACGATTGTCAGGGCGTCCTTAAGATTGTCGGAAGGGGAAGATCGGGTCCGATATCGGCCTAATTATAATGCCGTGTGAACCCGGCCTTAGTCACTAATATCTCTTGGTCACTTGAGAGTTAAGGAGCTGTGTGTCTGATTTGTCTGTGGGGTCTCACTGGACAAACTCATTTATAGTTAATATTTCCTCTTTAGTAGCTTTGTTTAACAGAGAACATTAGCCCCCGCGGGCACAACTCACACTTTTCAATATGGCTAATGGGGAAAACAACATACATAAGGGAAATCGAATAACTTCATTAAAAGAATAATCCATGAACCAGACAAAAACAATATGTACACAGGAAACCACCATCTCACACAAACTGAGCGTTAAAAAGCACCACATTATTAAGTTATTCACCAGTGCAAGGTGATGTGTTCTAAAAACAAAGAAACAAATGGAAAAAAGGATGTGTTTCAGAAACCTTGATTGCTGAGTAACTCGCGCACACACGTGTGGAGTAAATGGGTACAAATGCATCCGGTTTTTACAGGTGTGTTCCACATGGTCTTACTTTTCAGTCTTGGGAAGGATTACTTCAGAAATAATCAGTTACTGAATACAAATGAAATACAATACAAGTGGAATACATTTGGATTACTTACAGCGTAATCTGAAAACTTTTGTGTTACCCAATCAGTGACTAAATATGATTCACTTCCTCCTCAAAATGAACACAAACACAAATTTTAATATTTGTCATTGGATAAACTCTAAATTAAAATATTACCTCAAGACATCCATCCACCCATTTTCTAAAGGCTTCCTTTAAACAGCTGTTGCTTTAATCTATAAATCAGCACTTTGTTCATGTGTAGTCCCAGGGTTGGGGTAGGGTGGGCGGGGCTTATACTGTGATGTGATTGTGCACAGTACATAAATAATAAAAACACTCGCTGCAGGACCGGGGTGATCCGCTCAGTTGCTGGCTGTTGCCAGAGCAACGCCATCTTGGTTAGCCTTTAATAAACAGACATAAATAAAAATCAATGGACATGATCAATTTTTTTAAGAGAGCGTTTCACCATAAATTTGCATTTTCCGGGCTGTTACTGTGCTGTTACATTTATTCAAATTCAGTCCCACATTTGTACAGCCAATATTTGTTAAATCAAATACAGAAGAGGATCAGACGGTTTATATAATAGATTTGAATGAATTTGTTTGTCCCAGTCCAGATAGAAAATAATATCATCGGTTTGTCAAACACATTATGTCTGCCACGACACCAGATATTAGTGTGATCCTTAATTAATTTCATTGTGAAGTTAAAGATGGGAAATAATCAGGGGTGAAAGAAGAGCTTTGCACGCTCGAACCATATTAAAAATATTAATATTAAAGACTGCTCTTAACACACCTGCAACGCTGCTTTTACGGAGAGCTTCTCCGTGAAAATATCAAATAAAATAAATAAGATGAAACAGCCACGCCGAGATATTTATCACGACAAAACATTCAGGCAATAAAACTGAAGTCACTATTTTACAGAATAGAGATCGATACAAAAAAATTTTTAACCTTTATTCAGCAATTTTAGTAATTTCCCCACATCATTAATATAACTTCTGCCAAATACCTATGTGGATCCGCCTCTATCTGCTGTGACGACCCCGAACAATAACGGCAGCAGCTGAACTGACAACATTAATAGTACATATAATACACACTTTTGAAAGCTCACTCCACAATTTATTATTATTATTATTATTTTTTTATTAAACATTTATTTAACCAGCTGACAACCCTATGTTAGCTTGTCGCTGCAGCCGAACGCTGAACAAAACAGCATTTTCAGATCACTTTAATCCCAGTTTAAGTCAGTGCATCATCGATTTCTATTTAATTTAATGTCTGACGTGGTGGAATAACGCTAAGCAAAATGGCGGCTGCTTCCAACAAGCGCTGGTCATTTTCTCTTTTCAAAGAGCAAAAAGTTGCATTCACACAAAGTTAGTGCACATGTTCCATCTGTCCACTACCTGTTGTTGTCTTATCCAACTTTAAACTCATCCAGCATCTCCGTCATGACTGAGGCGTGTGCAGTAAATGAGGTTATGTTCATCTGTATTCAGGCTGCAGCTTACATTTTCGGCACACAAACAGAAAAAAAAAAATTTCAAGCCAACAAGGATCTCTGATGATGTAAGATTGAGAAAACGCCATCTGTGCAAAGCAGTCGGGTCTGTGATGATTGCTGCAATATTCTGCAATGTTGTTCTGTGAGCTCAGGATTACACTTACTCTCTGTAAGCATGCCGGTTTACAGTAGTCACCAGTTATTTTACACACAACCTGTGCTGACAGGGTGTTGCACACAATGAAGCTGATGTTACTAAAGTTGAGGCTTCAATATATATATATTGGTTCCTGATGTGTCTGTGTTGGAAAAACTCTCAGTGACACACAAATGTGCAACATCCTGCAAAATGTGGTAATGACTGCAGTGAGAAGGTGGTAAGTCCATGTTTACCAGTGTTCAAGTTAGACACCTTCAGGGCATCGACCCTCCACAATGTTTGGCCCCAATTTGCATCCCGATTACAAAATTAAGGGAATTGTGCCCAATATATTAAAATAGCAGGAAAAATGGGTATTTCCAACTAATTTATTGCCAACAATTGACTGAGAGCAGAATTCACCTGAGTATGTACGAGTCCCTTTACACAGGTGTTTGACTGCTCCTGCGTTGCTCCCACATTTTACCATGAAGCTAAAACTCTTCTCTTGAAGAGTGCAATGTGCTTTTCACAGAATTTATATTCAAAGGAGAATCACAGTCAGTCCCATTACTGCATATTCCACCCAGATGTCCACAGTCACCTACTTTAGCAAAGTATTTCCCCGTTCACATCAAATTACGCCTGAGTTGGTCACTGTTTTGGATGTTGATGTATCTCAATACTACAATTTTTTTCAAATGCTCAAAAATTTCCCGATCAATGACTGACAGTGCTGCTTTTACCATCGTCAGGCCCAGATGGGAATTCCAGTACATTTTAAATAAGGTGATTTTCAAACTGCAATATGCGCAATTTGGCTCAGATCTACATTTTTACCGTCATTGAGGAGGCCACGTTTTTTTTCACTGAATGATTTGCACAAAACTGTATGGAGTGATTTTCCTCAAACATGAGTCAATTAAGGAACATCTCAGTAGCCTAAATATTGGTGCATATATACCAGAATCAGAAACAAAATTAGATTTGTTTCACCAAGTATGAATGCACATACAAGGAATTTGACTTTGGACCCTTTGTCGCTTTGCTCACTTTACAAAATAGACATACTTACATAATACATAGACACCAGCAACGAACAAAATAGACACAAGCAGACATTAAAAAACATAAATAAACATGCAAAAACATGGACTACAAGACAACAGTGAGCAATAAATTAAGAACAGAGGAAGCCTATATAAACACAGTTATACAGATACTATTTACATTTTTATTTACATAGTATGTAAGTTTTGTCCATTATGAGTGTTCAACATACTGACGGTTTGGGGAAAGAAACAGTTGATGGTTTTGGCATAGGGTCGCAGGGGCAACAGCTCCAGCAGGGGACTCCAGACTTCCCTTTCCCATGCCACATTGACCACCTCTGACTGGTGGATCCCGATGTGTTCTCAGGCCAGTGTGGAGATATAATCTCTCTCCCTTAGATGGACGTGCCTGGAACACCTCCCTAGGGAGGCGCCCAGAAGGCATCTTTATCAGATGCCTGAACCACTTCAGCTGGCTCCTTTCAACACAAAGGAGCAGCGACTCTACTCCGAGCTCCCCACGGATGACTGAAGCCCCGCGACCTGATCCCGGATAAGCGGTTGAAAATGAGTGATGAGTGGGTTTTGGCATACAGTGATCTGTAGAGGGGATGAATCCTAGGTGAGAGGAGCCACTGCTGATGCCACCTGCCCGTTTCCTGCTACTCAAAAAACAAAGAGTTTGACAAGGTGAGGAATTCTAATTCTGTAACATGAAAGTCATTTTAATTGATGGTATTAATGTGCGTCCTGTGACAGACCGGCATCCTGTCCAAGGTGAACCCCGCCTCACGCTCTATGATGGCTGGGATAGGCTCCAGCATCCCCCTGACCTTTAATTGGAGATGAGTGAGTGACAGGTATTAATGTGCTACTGTATCATACACATAGTTTGTTCTATATACCTGTACATTTACCGCGTGCTGGTGAAAAGGCAAATTCATTTGATTTGTTGATAATGAACAATCCTCCCTACTAACACAGAAGAAACATTGACCCTCTTTGAAGGAAATAATCAGAAGTCTATGCTTTGACAGGCAATTGTCACCAGCAGAGCCACATTTTAATAACATATTCAAGGCATCATGAAAAAGTAGAAATTAGTTTTATTGCTCTGCCTTTATGTAGATGAGGTTTTCTGTGAATGGAGAGGACGTCAAACATGGCACTGTCATGGCCCTTACTCGCGGTCGTGAGCCTGTCGGGACCATGAACACCACATGAGGCTGGATGTGTGGTCATCCCTGGAGTGACTCAGACCAGGTTGGGTTTGGCACCGTGTCTGCCGTGTCTGTCCTTGCCTCCGTCTCTCCTCTCTGCTCATTTATTCTCCTCCTCTGCTCTCCAAAGGATGACTGCACAAGATAAAACTATGTTTTACGCTGAGGCTCTCGAACACAATGCTGACGCCTCCAGTAATGAGGTCATTATTATGCATCGCACAGATATCAAGAGGAATGAGCTTAAAAGCTTACACGTATAATTGATTAAGGCGCGCACGCAGCGGTGGTACTGTTGCACAAAGAAGCCTGTTTTCCTGAAGGTCAGGATATTTGAACAACACATTCAAAGACATCTAATTAAATAAAACTGTACTTCGACTTGTGTAAATAAATGTCAAGCTGATGTTCCTTCTGGAAGAGAAACAGTTATGCACTTTTCTGCTGCAGTTCGGCTTCAAAGCAAATGTTAGTTCTGCAAGAAAATTCACTGGTACAACGTGGTTTTAGCTTTGATCAGTATTAATAGTACCAGCTTCTATAGAAGATGTTTGAAACTAAATTGTATAATATTTAAATGTACTTTGATACACCAGATAAATCCAAAAAGCAATTCGGTCATGATAATGCAAAATTCTATAGACTTGTCTGCCATCTGCTGGATGGTTAGTGAAAACTAGATTGATGATGGATTAGGAACAGGTGTGTTTGCTGTAGAGACAGGGTTGTCATGGGCCATAAAAACCATGGTTCAGATGGGGTACTGTTTTTAAGGCACAAATTGGATCATGTTTCAGATTTAAAAGAAAAAGAAAAAAAGTGCAAATGCTACATTGATTTTTATTTATAAAAATAACTAAATGACTAATGACAATAAGGAAATTTGTCTGTGGTTCCGAATGAAAACAGTGTGTCCAATGTTTTACATAATATTTTAAAATAAAATATTTTGCTGTTGTATTAAACTGCAACATGAACAGTATCAGTGAATAAAAATAGAGCATTTGTCAAAATCATGAAAAATACACAAAAGAAGAGGAGCAAAACTGATCGGACTTTATAACTGCAGCTTCTTTTTTGCTTCCTAAGTGCGACACTCAGTTCTTTGGGCTCATTACTGCAGAGTGAAGAGTCAACAGTCACTTTGTTCACAGCTCTTAATGTTAACAGAGATGGTTTATGCAGAAGTGCACTGAACTTGTTTTCTGCGGCAGAGCACGAGGCTGCAGGTTGTGTGAGTGCACAGTGACAGAGGGAGCCACATTCTTTTACCGAGGCTTTTTTTAAACAGGCTGTGTGAAGGTGGAGCAACTGCATTTTTTCCACTCAGACTTTGATTTTACCACAATTAAATAGAATTTAATGCAGTTATCCCATCAAAAATCAGGTCACTATGAAATTACATCATACTTATGTAATCTCTGGAATTAATCCACAGCTTACATGCATTGTGAAGTGTGAGGTCAAGTCAGGTCTGAGAGCATGCACTGGTGCTCCATGTAGATAGGTCCTCTACATTACAGAACCACCTTGGGTTCTAGATGATAACCAGCCAGACATACAACCAGATCATGCCCACCTCTATGAAATAGCCACCTATATGTGGCAGCCAACTAATACATAGGCATCTGATTGGCCTTTTCCTATTGCTGGGGTCCTCAAGTCTGAGGCACCTCTGTGCTGGATGGTCCCCGGAGAAGAGCACCACATGGCCAGAATGTCACAGCTGCAGCAGAAATTTTGGTATTTTAGCACAAAATATCACAGTATAATACATGTTACCTTACTGCTAACCATTTTCTAAACTGTAAAAACTACAAAAGCCACTTATGTCAGGTGCGTTTGACTGTTGCACTCTTCGTACAGCACTAGACAGAGCTGGACTTTAGACCAATTTTTTGGTGGTTTCAGGTGCAAATGATTTCTGGCTCTCCTCATTTCTTGACCAACACATCCACAGGAGTGTAAATGGAATCACTACTCAGAGGACGTGAGTGTTGTACGCACGTAACTGGTGTACGATGGGGCAAAGACAAAGTGATGCTTGCAGTGATTCTCTGTGTTTCAGTCCCAGTTTATCTGCTTAAATCTCACATGCATGGTGGCGTAGTTTAGCTGACCTGAAACAGTTTGACTTTCTTTGTCATGTACGGACTGTTTGTGCCATTTTAGCAACAGGAGAGTTTGTGTTGCAATATGACCTGGATAAGATCTGGATGAAACTTATATAATGTGGGGCAGCACAAACTGTATTGTGTCCACAGGGCAACAGAGCATGGAGCTTCACCACTTCAGGGACACAAAGTGCTGAAAGCCATATGCCATCCACTGCCTCAGTCTAACCCGCCTTGGCACAGATGCCAGGAGGAAAATTCTCAACTTTAATGATTAGCTGACTCCAAACTGATTAGATTTCATTAGACCAAGACTGATGGATCCCAAAGAGTGGGGGCATGAACGCAGGTGTTGCTCATCACCATCAGTGATCTACAATGTACATTTATTAGCAGTGACCAATAAGGAGGAAGTCATGGCACTCTTAAAACTAAAGAATTACTTGTTTTAGGTGTTTTATTAAAAATAAAAAATAAAAAAGCTGTTTAAGGAAAACAATGCTTACAAGAACAGAATATTTTAGTATTTATTAATCAGTTGATTTCCAGAAGGTGAAATTTTACATTTATGATAGCAGATTCATAATTTGTGTTATACTTTATCATATGCAGAAAACCAAATGAAGGCTTTCTCCAGCTTCTCGGTTCTGAATATTTGCTTAGTTTGTATGTGAGATGCTTTTTAACTGTTCTAAACTGAGGATAATATACTGATTTACTCTGCTTGAAAGATGCCCAAATTAATTTGCACCAGATATCCTGTTTCTTTAATTACTTTAGAAATATCTCTTTATCCACAGCAAAATGTAGAAAATTATTTTAATAATTTTAACTTTGCTTCAAATGTATGACCTTGGCTATAACCCAGACAGCTGCCATTGTATTTGTTTTAAAAGTTATAACATCAGTTGGGGTTTAAATTGTTAAAATTTATATACAATTCTTTGAATGAATGAATGAATGAACCCCCATTACCCTTCCTCCTCCCTATACCTAGAAAAAAACATATTTTTGTACCGCTGTTTAAACTGGTTCATGCTTGGACATTGTTTGAGCCCCACTCCCAATCTGTTCCACATCCTCACCCCACAGACAGAAATACAGAAACCTTTTAATGTTGTTCGTGCCCACTGATGCTTTAAATTAAATTTCCCCCTCAGATTGCAATACCCTGATCTGTTAAAAAACATATTTTTAATATTTGCTGGAAGTAAATTGTTTATTGCTTTATACACGATTTGTACTGTTTGAAAATGAACCAAGTCTGTGAATTTTAAGAATTTGGATTGTAAAAATAGTGGATTTGTATGATCTCTATCGCCAGTATTATGAATAATTCTTATAGCTCTTTTCTGCATTACTGATAGTGATTGTGTTATACCTTTATAAGTATTACCCCATACCTCTGCACAGTACTGTAAATATGGTAAAACCAGTGAGCAGTAAAGAATGTGGAGTGAGTTGTGGTCCAGAATATGTTTTGCTTTGTTTAGAACTGAAATGCTTCTTGACAGTTTACTTTGTATATGTTTTATATGAGTCTTCCACTTTATCTTATCATCTATTATCACCCACAGAAACTTATTTTCATGTACCCTTTCAATATCTACCCCCTCAACTTGTAACTGAACCTGTATGTCTGTATAACAATAGCCAAATAACATGTATTTTGTTTTACTTAAGTTTAATGATAATTTGTTTCTGTCAAACCATATTTTCAATTTTCCCATTTCTATGCTGATCCTCCTCAGCAACTCCTGCAAATCCCCCCCTGAACAAAAAATGCTTGTGTCATCTGCAAATAATACTAATTTTAATATTTTGGAAACATTGACAATATCATTTATATAAATTAGAAACAGTTTTGGACCCAATACTGACCCCTGTGGGACGCCACAAGCATTGTCCAAGCATGATGATGTATATTCCCCCAACTTCACAAACTGTTTTCTGTTACTTAAGTAGCTTCTCACCCAGTGCAACACCAACCCCCTAATCCCATGCTGTTCAAGTTTTTTGATTAATATGTCATGATTGATTGTATCAAAAGCCTTTTTTAAGTCTATAAATATTCCAACTGAATGTAATTTGTGGTCTATGGCATTTGTAATCTCCTCAACTGATTCTACTAATGCAAGTGATGTTGAACTATATGCTCTGAATCCATATTGACTATCAGTAAGTAATTTATATTTATTTATGAATGTGTCTAATCTATTATTGAATAACTTTTCTAATAATTTGGAAAATTGTGGAAGCAAAGAAACAGGTCTATAATTTGTGAAGTGGTGTCTATCCCCAGTCTTATACAGCGGCACAACCTTAGCTATTTTCATCTGATTGGGAAATTTACTGGTTTGAAATGACAAGTTACAGATGTATGTTAATGGTTCTACAATCCATTCAATGACCTGTTTTACCACCACCATATCAATTTCATTTAAATCCGTAGATGTTTTATATTTACAATTATTCACAATGTCTATAATTTCTTTTCCATCCACTGCTGTGAGGAACATTGAACAGGGATTTCTTTCTATGAGATTATTATCCCAATCCTCAGGTTGGGAATCGGGAATTTTTTCTGCCAAGCTTGGTCCAATATTTACAAAAAAATTATTAAAACCGTTGACTACCTCATCCTTATTTTCCTTCTTGACATTATTATCAATGAAATACTGAGGGTAACTCTGTTTTTTATTACCATTTTTGAGTGAGTGAGAGTGAGAGAGAGGTGGAGGTGGCATTCCCACCGTTATTGTTACTGGGTGTACACACACCCACACTTGACTGTCTTTGTTCTTCGCCAGCAGTACCAGATCCGACAGTCGGGGACGGTGATCACCTGGGAATTCGGGACTTGGCGGCTCCAGTATTCACCAGGTTCTGGGGCGGCGGAAATCGTGTGGTTCCGGCTCTCCTCAGGACAGACGTCTTCTATCCTCGAGCCTGCCCACACGTCACCTTTGTGTATTGACTGTTGTGATATTCTGAGATTGTCTGTATGTTCGTTGTGCACATTCACAACATTAAATTGTTATATTTTGGCTCATCTATTGACCGTTCATTTGCGCCCCCTGTTGTGGGTCCGTGTCACTACACTTTCCCAACATTCTGACTGAGTTCTAAATATTCTCATGGCATCATAAGAGCATTCGAAACATCCTGATCATGTTTGAGGGAAATTCAACATGGTCAAGCACGTCACATCCTGCCAGCATGTGCCAAATGGCAATGGGCTGCACCTCCAGTGCAGCTCGACTGGGGTGCAATGACCTACCCAAAGTGAGCCAGACTAATCCAAACTCACCCCAATCATGATTACTGTATATTATGGATGCCACTTATGTCACGGTGGTGTTTGTGGCATCTTGGAAGTCAGGATGCCACAAAGTTAATCCTTTGCCCGTGCGTGAACTTATATCATCTGATCCATCCACTGCTCATGCGTGAGCTCATATCATCTGATTGGTCCACTGCCTGCACATGAGCTCATATTATCTGATCGGTCTGCTGTCTGTGCGTGACCTTATATTATCTGATGGGTCCGCTGCTCGTGCGTGAGCTCATATCATCTGATGGGTCCGCTGCTCGTGTGTGAGCTCATATCATCTGATTGGTCCGCTGCCCGTGCGTGAGCTCATATTATCTGATCGGTCTGCTGCCCATGCGTGAGCTCATATTATCTGATCGGTCTGCTGCCCGTGAGTGAGCTCATATTATCTGATCGGTCTGCTGCCCATGCGTGAGCTTATATCATCTGATCCGTCCACTGCCCATGCGTGAGCTTATATCATCTGATCCGTCCACTGCCCATGCGTGAGCTTATATCATCTGATCCGTCCACTGCCCATGCGTGAGCTTATATCATCTGATCGGTCCGCTGCTCATGCGTGAGCTCATATCATGTGATCGGTCCACTGCCCATGCGTGAGCTCATGTCATCTGATTGGTCTACTTCCCGTGCATAAGCTCATATTATCTAATTGGTCTGCTGCCGGTGCATGAGCTCATATCATTTGGTCAGTCCGCTGCTCGTGCATGAGCTCATATCATCTGAATGGTCCGCTGCTCATACATGAGCTCATATCATCTGATCAGTCCGCTTACATGCATGACAGCACTGTCATAATCAGAGGTACCTGGTTTACATGAATTAAGTTCATAGGTTGGATGTCGTATGAAATCCAGATGACAGGAATGGCAGGTCTTGAAAAACACAGCAGAAGACAGCGCTCGGTCCCCCACTCCCCTCCCCTTGCTTGCCTTCCAACCAGACTTCGGGTGGCAATTGAACTGCACCCGCACGGCATTTGAGGTGCATTCTGCATATTCCTGCTGCATTCTTCCAGAATTCGGGGGCTACTTCACACCGACTTCGCAATTCATTTGAAGCGGCTTTGGTCCACATTCTGGGTATTCGAACAGCATTTCTACACAGTTGTTGGATTATCTGTCCCTCCCGACTGCGTCTCAAAGTTTTGCTTTTTTCCCGTTCCAACTTGTTTCCTGCTCATTCGTGCTCAGTGTGACGCGCCCTAAGGCATGTCATGGTAACGTAATAATATTATGGTGTTAATTTCATACAAATTTACACAACACTGATGGCACACCATAGTGTTAATTCACATAGTGTTAATTCTCTCTGGAGATGTTAAACTCCATCCATGAGTGAGTGGGAAATAAGAAAAAGAACGGTCTAAATGTAGAATATAATAAAATACTATCACTGTTTACATTCTGCATTTACTTATACAGCAAATGCAGGAGTTCAGGATTTATTTCAATTGTATTCCATTTATTTATTTTATATAGCGCCAATTCACAAAAAAGCTGCCTCAACGCACTTCACACAAGTAAGGTCTAACCTTACCAACCCCTAGAGCAAGAACACAGGTGACAGTGGTAAGGAATTAACACTCAAAGTGTTATCTTTCTATGCACGCCCACCGGGTGGCATGGTAGTTTATGTGATTGCTTCCCAACCAGAAGGTTCCTGGTTTGAGACCATCTGTGCCCATTCGCCATGCAATCTGGAGTTTTGTCAGGAAGGACATCCGGTGTAAAATTTCTGCCAAATTAACATGTAGATATGTTTCAGATCTACTGTAGCAAACATGTTGATTTCAATGCAATTTGAGGTCATTTTCAATATCAGGAATACCAGAGGACAAGTTACTTTTTTAAACAGGTTTTCGAGTCCATGCGACTTCATGCATTTGTTTTTCATAATAATAATAAATATATTAACTATTTATATCTGACTTTCATAGGAATCAAAGCACTAAACAAAGCTTTTCAAACATGTAATTTGTAATATTTAAGTTGTTAACTTGCTATTATTATTTTGTTTATTAAATTTTCTCACAAAATGTATATCTTTCTTTTCCATTTTTATCTGTTCAAAATAAAAATTCATTCATAAACTCCAATATATTTAATTTAAGCAGGTTAGTCCCATTGAGTTTAAGAGCTCTTTTGCAAGGGAGACCTGGACAATTATAAAGTCTGCAATTCACCGAACTTACATGTCTTTAAATGTGGGAGGAAACCGGAGCACCTGGAGGGAACCCACACAATCATGGGGACAACATGCAAACTCCACACAGAAAGGCCACAATTTGGAATCAAACCCATGACCTTCTTGCTGTGAGGCAACAGTGCTAACCACTAAACCACCGTGCTGCCAAAATGAATAAATGGCAATAATAAGAAGTACACAACAACAATGTACAAAAATCCCAAATTTAGGAGCTGGTAATACAGAAAAAAGGTCTGACTGATACTCTGGAAAGAAATTTAGTTTAACTTTGTTTCATCAGAAATCCTTTGGACCATAAAGTGAAAACTGGATGGACCTCAAATGTATACTACATATTTTCTGGAAAGTCCATGTCTTGCCCACATTTTGGTGGCACTGTTGTCCTTCACACAGTCATGTTCTGATGTGATAGATGAGAAGGAAAAGTTTCTTACCCTCACGTCTCTAACAAGAGCCAACAACAACACAATACTTCTACACAACACGGGCTGGAATGTCACACAAATCAAAGAATGGCAGAACTCAGCCATGTCCAGAGACAGAAACAGAGGACCAGCAAGTCAGTGCTCCAGGGTTTGGCTGTTCCTCTGTCGTGGGCTAATGTAAGAGCCTCCTCGGGCCCGATGCTCGTCTCTACCCCTCGGAACACAAGTTCAATTAATTTCACAGTTGGCAGCCCCCACAGTCATTTCACCAAGGCCTGTTGTCTGGAAATGCAAAGAAATGGGAGGAAAATTATGTAGCCCGAGCCGCAGTAACACACAGCCCCCTCCCACCCGCCGAGGCTCCGCTCGCCCACAGCCACGTCTGATCTGATGGGGCCGCAGCACACATCACCATGACACGGGAGATGAGATGGCCACATGCATTATTACTGCTCCATAAAGACGCCGCTTTTCCATCTCATAGCAGAAAACATTAAGACTCTCTTCAAGAGTGCATCTCATGAGTAAAATGACCGTCTGCAGATATGCATAGTATAAAAATTGAAAACACCATCAGAGACAAAAGAAAAAATAATGCAGACGTTTTAAACTGTAGATATCAGACACAAATCTGAAGTTCAGTTTACAAGTCTGTATGGAATCACTGCAGCTGAAAGACATTTACATGTGTACGTTGAAGGGCACTCGTTATTGATGTAATCATTCATTTACTTTCTGAACTCGTTTACTGAAATTAAAGGTCATGGGTGGGGTGGGGGTGGGGGGGGGTTAAAGCCTGCTGCTGATGTAATGACATTGAAAAACTATTAAAAATATGATTTCTCATCCAGGATAAAACAGCAAACATCTCAGAGTATGTCAAGAAGCGGGTCCCAATGATAAATCACACGAGGGCGGGACTCCTAAGAGTCAGAGCCACTAACTACGATGAAACACAAAGTATCCAGCAGCACACAAAGAAAACAACAAGTGGATGTCTTTGGTCTGAGGTCTGTTGGAAGGATCGTTGGGTATCATTGGAATGAGAGACTCAGATGAGTTGTATGACAGGTCTGGCACATCAACTCTGAGGTACTGGCAATGTGGTGGACTTCTCTGGGCCTCATCAAGCATGTAGGTGAGGATGACAACAACTGGAAAAGGCCAAGGGGATGCCCATGTACAACCTGGCTACAGCAGAAAGTTTGATAATTACAGTAGGCGTGAATTGTCTGCCTGGGTACCAAGACCCGAGGCAGTTCCATACTGGTGAAATATGGCACCAGTGCAGAGTACCAGACCTAATCTGAAATGTGGGTCAGTTTTCCATGATAAAGTAGAAATGGATTAATTCTAATAACAAGTAAGTTGCCGATAAGGTCAGGGGGACACAACTGTAAGTTGATTTTTGGGTGTCAGGTCATCATGTTTTAGCCAAAAGTTAACTTCTCAATGAATTTGGGCAACATTTGTCGCCCTCTACAGGGTGATGTGAGCATTTCAGGGATTCTGGTACTTTTCCTAATTGAAACCCAAAATTCAGTTAAAAATGAAAAAGGCATTTATAAATATCAGAAATACATGATGTTTTTGGACCGCAGAGCTTTGTCCTTCCAGTATTAATGGAAAAAATTTGTGTTGAGAGTTTTGCGGTTCCTGAGGTTTAAGATATGAAATTTTGCCTGAAGGACTGAACACAATTTACAGTTGTGAAAACAAAACTAAAGAGACATTCCTAAATATTTTTTTTTTATCGTTCTTGATTCTGCATTGTAGAAGGGACTAAATTATTTTACATGTAGTGTAATTTAATTATAATACTTTAGCAACAGTGGTAATACATCAAGATGCCCTTAGACCTGCAGGCTGAGCTGTGTGCAGCACTTTGCAAAACTCATAATCTCTAATTATGAATGGGGGGTATAATGGGTAAGAATTACAGGGAATCATCCTGCGTTCCTGCAGGGGCCCAGCTGGTGTGAACTCTTAATAAAAGTGGCCACAAAGCATGTTGAAGCATCTCTGATAGATGCTCCCCACGACAGCCAGAGCCCAGCCTGTATGCAGTCCCACCTTCAGGGTTTAACATCCTGTCAGGCTGGTAGTTTTTCAGGACATTGCTCACCTGACGCCACCTTTTCAAGGACCGATCATTGTGAGCCACTCTGAGCTCTATGCTTCAGACTTCACTGGGTTTTTTTTCTTTTGTTCATAACTAAGAACTCCTTTGCACCTGTGATTTCTGAATAGCTGGATTTCTGAATGATGTCTGGTGTGTGTAGGATGTGCCACTGGAGAGATTGCATGTCTCTCCAAAGGTTGACAGGAAGCTGGTGGGCAGCTGCACCTCTCATTCACATAAAACAATTGGACTCAGAGGCACAGAACAATGAAGCACTTAGAGGAGAAGGCTGCACCATCACCTGCAGATGAGTCAGATTTCTAATTTCTGATGCCGTTTTACATACAATTACCAGCCATTTGTGTAAGGAGTGAGAGCTCACTGTGCACAATTTGACACTTGAGCAGCAGCGCTGTGAGGAGAGAAGTGGGAGAGAGTGGGCGGTTTGATGTGAAACAAAAATCATATCACCAACCAAATGGGCACTGATTTGTGTGTCCTGCAGCTCTCAGTGTCTCTGATGAGCCCATTGTGCGCCGTGTGGTTAGTGCGAGTGCATTCGGCACTGTATTGTCCTTGTACAGTCACGGCACTCTCCAAACAGGAACATGCATGCTTAACTTCCTGATGAATGTCCCTGACTACAATACTCTGACGCTGTCACGCAGTATTTGCACTGCAGAGGTTTTCTGTAAGGTTTCTGTGAGCTCTGTGATCCTTGATCCATGATCAATTAATGGTGATGTTTCTGCCCTTGTGTGGATTTTTTGCTGTAAATGTGGAATTAAATATCCAAAAGTACTAAACATCACTCTCTTCTTTCTCTAAGTACAAAAGATCAAGCAGTTTATGGTTCTGTTAGTCTTACCTTAGCCTAGTCGTCCTCCTCATTGTGTTTCTGGATGTCCCACAAAATGTAAACAAGTGGAATGTGAGTAATATGAAGGTTATTCATAATCTTTATTAAAGAGTGTGGTCTTTCAGTTTGAGAGTATGATTTATTCATTTCACTTGTTCTTTAAGGCACTGCGTGTCCTCATTCACATCTTCTATTTATGGTGGCTCACATCCGGCCTAACAGTGCATTACCATCACCTTCTGCTCCAGAGTGTGGATCAGACACTACCTCATTCAGATCAATATACAGTCATGCATGCAGATTGTGCCATCTTATGGGTATAAATGATAATGCAACATTTTTTTGACATATAAGTTATTTTGAAAAATAATTCACAGGACCAGCCATAGGATGTAAAGCAGTTTGACGTATAGTCTGGTAAATATGAAGTAAATTCCATGTCCATTTTTTTCTGAAGCAGTGGCACTGTCCTTAATCTACACAAGTAACATTTACAAGCCATTACACATGCTTTTGGCATCACTGGCCATGAGCTTCTATTTCTGCTGGTTTTCTGCAGCAGCATTGGTCCCTCTTGAATGCAATCACTTGTCATTGTAAATGGAAAATGCTTTCTGTCTGATAAAACACAGAGCTGCGGCTGGCTGGGCTGCCTGCTCAATCAGGGCTAATTCTTTGAATACTAATACGTGGGGGGTTGTACGGGCTTTTGGCTGTGGCTGCTGTGCTGACAGAGTGTTTTCATGGCCAGCGCTGCCCTGTCCTTGCCCTCCACTTATAATAGATATTGACAGGTGCAGTGCAGATAACGCTAATCTGCACCCTTACAGGATTTCAGATGTCGCAGAGTGTTTTCTCCTCATTACTGTATTCAGTTCAACCACTTTATCATAGTGCTGATAGAATTTCATGGAGGCACAAGCTGCAGCCCTCAGAGTGGAAGAATGTGATTGTGAAGCTGAGCTGTGTCACTGACATGTCAGCTGTTTGAGCTGTGGACGAGCAGGTGAACTGTCCTGAAGGTCCACCTTCCACAATCATCACCACCATCATCATCATCACCATCACCATCACTATTATCACCATCACTATCATCATCATCATCATCACCATCACTATCATCATCATCACCATCGCCATCATCATCATCATCATCACCATCACCATCATCATCACCATCACTATCATCATCACCATCGCCATCATCATCATCACTATCATCATCACTATCACCATCACTATCATCATCATCATCATCGCCATCACTATCACTATCATCATTACCACCGTTACCGTCATCACCATCATCATCATCACCATCAGTATCATCATCACCACCGTCACCGTCATCATCATCACCATCACCATCACTATCATCATTACCACCATCACCGTCATCATCATCATCATCATCATCACCATCACCATCACTATCATCATCACCACCGTCACCATCATCATCATCATCACCACCATCACTATCATATCATCATCACCACCGTCACCATCATCATCATCATCACCACCATCACTATCATATCATCATTATCACCATCATCATCATCATCAGTTTTGTTTGAACAAAACTGATGAAAAAGTGATTACTTATATTAACAATAATTGTTCTCATTTATATGGTGCACAGTAACCTATGGGCTGTGACAAATGAGGTATGGTGTATAAATGTGCAAGGGATTTGCCTTCAATCCCCACCTATTTAATACTGTTGCTTCAGGATTTGATCTGACTCCATTTGATGTAGCTGAGGTCCTTGGAGTTCTAAAACAATTGGATCAATCCAAACCTGCAGGACCTGACAATCTTGAGCCTTTCTTTTAGAGATCAGCTGCAGATTTTATAGCAGAGCCTCTGTATTATATTTTCACTTTAACTAGTTTCCAAAATAGGATTCCGAAAATATGGAAGTCGGCTTATGTTTTCACCCTGCTGAAAGGTGGTGACCCCTCCTTGGTTAACAGTAATAGGCTAATCTCCAAATTATTTGTTCTTTCTAAAGTTCTACAAAAGCTGGTCAGTGAACAACTCAAAAACTTTTTAAATGATCATTGTCTCCTTTCACAAAACCAGTTTTGTGAAAACCAGGTTTTCGAAAACAGCACAGGTCAAAAACTGCTGCTGTTAAAGTGGTAAACGACATCATAGAGGCACTAGATGGTCAAAAATATTGCGCAGCTCTTCTTATGGGTTTGTCAAAGGCATTTGATACAGTCGATCATGCCGTTCTGGTAGATAGACTCCACAAGACTGGGTTATCTAACCGGGCTTTAAACTGGTTCTCCAGTTATTTATCAGAGAGAACGCAGTGTGTTCAGGCTGAACTAGACCCTGAGATACTTAAACTCCTCCACATGGGGCAGTAACCCTCCCCTGAACCAATCCTACTCTTGTATTTATTTCACAAAGCTTGTGTGTATTGCCCTCACCATCACCAACCACAACAAGAAGTAATCTCTTCGCTTAGCTTCAACAAACTATTGTGTATATTTGATGCAAAACTCATGGAAACTGAATAAAAAAGAGCCAAACATAAAGGCCCCTTCACACATGACATGATTGAAGCCGACTAGCACACGAAGGAGGAATTGCATGTCACTCGTGAAAAATTGAATTGAAATTGATTGAATTGAAAATTGAACCATCACCAACCATTTGTGCACACCAGCAGCCAAAAGACAGCAAGTGCCCTGTGAATGCCTATTCAACCCCCTCTTGGCAGGTGTCAGCCAAATTCCAGGTGCCACACACAAACATCCAACACCGTTGCCTGGGCACTTATAAAAAGTGGGGCTATTTACACTCCCAGCATGATAGTGGAGTGCAGATGACCACATTTGAGCTGTCTGTGAAAATTGTCTAAGTGCAACACGAATGTGGTGTTACCAAGCAACACACATGGGTGTGACTGTTCTGAACCCTTCACCCCCCTACACACACACACACACACACACACATAATAATAACATAATAGATAATATAAGTTTGCTTCTTTCTACCCCCTTTCATTCAGGTGTATTGTTACGTTTGTTATGTTTTCTTTTGGAATGATTTTTGGTTGTGTGGTTGGAACTGAATGAAATAAAGTGAATGAAATGAAATGAAACAAATGGCTTGTGGAGTGTGTCATCACCCCTCCCCCAACACACACGCACACACACACACACACACACACACACACACACACACACACACACACACACACACACACCATGAATCCAACATTGTCAGTTGTGGCTGAGGGTCCTGGAGTGCGGTCGCTGTCCAGCGCAGTGCGCTGCTGGAACAGCGGACTGCTGTGTACTGCAATTCAGCTGGAGAACATCTGTAATGGCTTGTAGAATAACTTTGCTGTGAGCATGGACATCAGCATGCTGTCCTCATGTGGAAATAATAATAAATAACATATTGCCTGTCAGCTGACCGCCGCGCGGTCACCAGCTGATCACTGCACACTGGACACACCAGGCTCTTCATGAGATGAGAGCCCGGCTGATGTCTTCAGGAGACAAGTGCATCAGGTAATTCATGTAAAACATAAAAGGGAGAACAGTAATCCACGTCATTTCAGTCCTTCCTGGTGTACGTCCTGGCTGAGGCTAAGTCCATCCATCCATCTATCCATCCATCCATCCATCCATCATCCATCCATCCATCCATCCATCCATCCATCCATCCATCCATCCATCCATCCATCCATTTTTTTTCCACTTTATCCGGAGACAGGTCGCTGGGGCAGCAGCTCAAGCAAAGCCGCCCAGACCTCCCGATCCACACACAGCTACTCCGGGGGAACCCTGAGGCATTCCCAAGCCAGCCGAGAGACGTAGTCCCTCCAGCATGTCCTGGGTCTTCCCCGGGGCCTCCTCCCGATGGGACGTGCCTGGAACACCTCTTCAGCGAGGCATCCAGGGGGCATCCAGAAGATGCCCGAGCCACCTCAGCTGGCTCCTTTCAATGTGGAGGAGCAGCGGCTCGACTCCGAGCTCCTCCCGAGTGACCGAGCTCCTCACCCTATCTCTCAGGGAGCGCCCAGCCAGCCTACGGTGGAAACTCATCTCAGCC